>NW_015507536.1:5081-7379 GCF_001515645.1 Sinocyclocheilus grahami | reverse complement strand
GTGTTTCCAGGTGTTACTCGTGCTATTTCTCCATGTTGAGAGTTTGGTGTCGCACATATTGCTAAGCATTCTTATCCTTTTCTCCGATAAACTGAAAATAACAGGAGTGTGTCCATCTCACAAATGTAGAATCCGTCTCTCCAGTCATCTCAACCATTTAATTCCAGCAACAGAAGATAGACAGACTATTTTACCTGCAGATTTTTTTCTCTGGTGCTGTTTTGCGGTGTTAGTAATCTGATCAAATGCACATTATTATTCTTTAGTTTGGGTTAAACAAATCAATTTTGCTTGTTTGGAACCGCAGCTACGCTAATTATGTTTGTAATTGTTTCTCTGTTTTTTTGCCTAGGATTTACACAAGCTTCAGTCTGGATCCAGAACACCTGAGAAGAGATGATGCAACCCCTCATAGAACCTCAGATGATGCTAACCCGGAAACAACTTACAGAACTATCACATTTTGCTATAAGTTTGATTGCATCATATAATAATTGCTGTTAATAGTGTTCATCGTCTGTTTGATTACGTCTCTAATTGATTTTGCCGTACATTTCTGCCATATGTACATTGACTGACAGTCATCACTGATAAGCTACCACTAAATATTTGTAGAAACTTAATTTGCTGTAAAGTTGCTTTGCAATGATTTGTATCATGAAAAGCGCTGTACAAATAAACTTGAATTTTTCAGTTAAAGGCACTTCATCAATGAATTCAGTGATGTCATCATTCAGCTCAGTTCAGTTTAAACATACATGCTTAAAACTAAATACATAAAAGTGAACAAAAATATGCATATTTGCATAAGTATACATATAAAATACACATATTTGCATACAGTAATTTCACAGTTTGGCACATATGTGTGTGACAATATATTTACTTATATATCACAATATTTGTCATTTTATATTCAGTAATACACTTTATAATATATAGATGTACATGTGATAAGATATGGTACTGCATGTGTGAAAATATATTGAACATAAGGTGTTTTTTCCCCCGTCTCCACAACATTTTATGTACTATATTGTATTTGGAATATGTTCTGATCTTCAGTGCAAATTACAGCCTAATTGCAATGATGTACTGAAGGATTTTACAATGTGGTGAGAAATAAATATTTTCATGAATGTGCAGTACTCGTCTCATGTGTTGTGTTTGGTCAATATATTCATGAACTTTAACAATATCTCCCTCACACACACACACACACACACACACACAAAAAAAGCTATCAAAAATAGAAATGTTACACGTGTTTAAGATTGAGTGTAAGTGGTTCAAACATAATTAGATTTTATGAACCATGTGTGTGCCATACGGTACCAAAACTGGGTTTTGTTAAATTATTGTAAAGTTTTGAATGAAGTGTTTCATTTTGCAGAAGATCTGAGATGTTCTGATGCTTGTGTGTGTGTATGGATGTGTGAATAGTGTGTAGTGTTTTGACAAAATGAGCCTTGTTTTTAAAATGTGCTTAAGAAATCGTAAAAAAAACTGCAATGGAAACATTACAAATACAGACTTACTCAATAAGTTTGACAAATTTCAATTAATGTTAAGACAGTAAGAACTTGTGGAAAGTATATGTGAATGTATACATGCTGTTTTGAGTTTCGTAAGGGATCAAATTGTCATTAATGCTGTTAAGTTATTTTGGTGAAAAAAGAGAAAGGATTTTGGGATGGTTGTTGTTGTAGCACAAACTGAATTCTAAGTGGATTGCTGAATTCATTTTTTCCCCTCAATATTAGTGACACAGCAGAGTTCACTGTGTCACTTCAGATGACTCCATAAGAAATGGTAGGCTTACATGATTGTGGTCTTTTTCCTCATATACCACGTGTTTCACATTCAGTTCTATAAAACAAAGTTGTGTTTGATCAAAACAGTTCAGAATTAAATTTCATGTGTTTTAGCCACTTTGACAACTACAGTAAGGATACTAATTCTGTCATTAATTACTCACCCTTGTGTCGTTCCAAACCCGTAAGACCTTCGTTCATCTTCGGAACACAAATGAAGATATTTTTTATGAAATCTGAGAGCTTTCTGACCCGCCATAGACAGCAAGGGAACTACCACAGTCAAGGCACTGAAAGGTAGTAAGTCAAGTCAAGTCACCTTTATTTATATAGCGCTTTTAACAATACAGATTGTGTCAAAGCAATTGAACAGCATTAATTAGGAAAATAGTGTGTCAATAATGCAAAATGACAATAGTAAACACTAATTTTTCAGTTAAAGGCAGTTCATCATTGAATTCAGTGATGTCAACATCCAGCTCAG
>NW_015507536.1:4151-4541 GCF_001515645.1 Sinocyclocheilus grahami | reverse complement strand
CAGTTCAATTTCAGGCTGCAGCAAAGTCACATTGTGCAGAGGACTCATCTGGTTCCTGTGGTCTTGTCCCGGTGGTCGTCTGAGACATGGTCTTTACAGGGTATCTGTATCTGGGGCTCATTTAGTTGTCCTAGTCTCCGCTGTCTTTCAGGGTTGTAGAGGTCCTTTCTAGGTGCTGATCAACCATCTAGTCTGAATACGTACTGGATCCGGGTGACTGCAGTGACCATCTGATCTGGATACAGACTGGATCTGGTGGCTACGGTGACCTCGGAATAAGAGAGAAACAGACTAATATTAGAGTAGATGCCATTCTTCTAACGATGTAGCAAGTACATCGGGTGTTATGAGAAGTGTTCCCGGTTCCGGTTGACCTAATTAATGCAGCCT
>NW_015507536.1:0-4129 GCF_001515645.1 Sinocyclocheilus grahami | reverse complement strand
GTGTTTCCTGATGATATCTCCCAAGGGTAACATGTAAAGCGTGAAGAGTAATGGCCCTAGTACTGAGCCTTGAGGTACTCCATACTGCACTTGTGATCGCCTCTTCATTCACTGCTATGAATTGATGGCAGTCAGATAAGTACGATTTTAACCATGCTAATGCACTTCCATTAATGCCAACAAAGTTTTCTAGTCCATTCAAAAGAATGTTGTTGTCAATAGTGTCGAACGCAGCGCTAAGATCCAATAGCACTAATAGAGAGATACAACCACAATCAGATGATAAGAGCAGGTAATTTGTAACTCTAATGAGAGCAGTCTCAGTACTATGATACGGTCTAAATCCTGACTGGAAATCGTCACAGATACCATTTTTCTCGCAGAAGGAATATAATTGTGAGGATAGTACCTTTTCTAGTAACTTGGACAGAAAAGGGAGATTCGAGACCGGTCTGTAATTAACTAGTTCTTTGGGGTCAAGTTGTGGTTTTTTGATGAGAGGCTTAATAACAGCCAGTTTGAAGGTTTTGGGGACATATCCTAATGACAATGATGAATTAATAATAGTCAGAAGAGGATCTATGACTTCTGGAAGCACCTCTTTTAGGAGCTTAGATGGAATAGGGTCTAACATACATGTTGCTGGTTTAGATGATTTAACAATTTTATACAATTCTTCCTCTCCTATAGTAGAGAATGAGTGGAATTGTTCCTCAGGCGATCTATAGCAAGCTATCTGATGCGATACTATAGCTGACGGCTGCATGGTTACAATTTTATCTCTAATAGTATCGAATAGTAAGGACATCGATAAAATAGTCCATGTGACATGAGCGGTTCAACTGTACTGTTATGAAGCCATGAGAATACTTTTTTGTGAGAAACAAAATGAGAACAAAAATAATAAAACAAGGACAAAAAAATTATAATAATATATATATATATAAATAACTTTATTCAATGATTTCACATTCCATTTACGAGAGTACCACAATGCAACCACAGTGTTTTGTTTTCTTTTTATTTATTAATTAATTCAATCTGCCAAATATTTGCCTTGTTTTCCACATAGGAATCTATGAGTAACTGTGATTTGTTTTCCCGAGCTAAATCACATTGTCAGTGAGTTTCGCAAATATCGTAAAATGCTTTATGGTATATGAATACAATGTAAACACTTATATATTTTGATACATTTACTTTTTACTATAGCCATCTGTGTCTGTGTTAGAATATGGATTCTGTCACTCTAGCAATGTTTGTCTGTTGTCCATGTCAGGTACGCATTTTAATTAGACGGTGGGGAAACGCCCACAATTGATTCTACTTGGTCAAAATGAAGAAGCTTTTACAGAACTTTTAGCATTAATAAATATTCATTATGTTACTAGAAGACACACAATACAGCAGTACTAATCAATGTAGCGATTGCTAGAGCATCTTGTTATTTTAGAAAATCTTCTTCGCTCTGTCACAGCTGCTCTGATGGTATGAAGCCGGTGCATTAAATCTCTTTGATCGCATTTAAGCTCTTTAACCTCCATCTGATGTGAACGTGCCAAAATAAACTAACCTTTGTATTGTCCACACAAATATCACCACACAGTCAGCATTTCACAACTCAACTCCAGAGTAAATAAAACCATTTATGGTTGTTAACTGAGAGCCAAATCTGTGGGGGGGAAAAAACACACAACACTGTGCAGCTACTTTGTATCTCACTGATGTGTGCAAAATGACGGTACTTCATTATATAAGATAATTTTTATCAAAAGAATTCTTGTAAATCCATTTCTGGAGATATAATAATTATTAGGGGTCCAAGTACAAAGTGCTGGAAGCCTGTTGTATTTATTGTTTTTCTTCTTCCTTTCCCTTGTCCCTTGTTGTGCAAGAGAATGTGAAAAATACATTTCTTTCAGAATTTACTGAAAATGCACTTCAGGAAAAAAACATGGCCCATGGCTTCTCTTTTTCAGTCCTGTCAGCACTAAATGCACTAAATCAAAATATCATCATTTTAATTTTACTTTCACCAAAACTTAGGTGCAAAACCTTGACCCCTTACTTAGCCTATAGTAAACCCAAAGACCTTGATTAACTGGTTCAGATGTGTTTAATCAAAGCACTAAACTTAAGAAGACTGACCACCAGACATAGGACTGAAAACAAGCCAAAACCTTAAACAATTTGTCTGTTTTTTTCTGTATAAGTGTAAATGATTTGCTAATTTCAGTATTGCTGTCTTTCTCTATGAGTATTTATGCTAATTTACATGAATATTCATAAATTCAAAGTAGTTTGACACCATGTTGACATCCGCTAATATCCAAGCATTTTAATATTAATTTGCATTGTCAGCCTGCACATGTCAGCATAGCAGTTTTTTTTAAAGATATCTTGTAATATTGATGAGATACAGCAAAAAAAAAAAAAACATTTAAGAAGAAATTACAGTTGTATAAAGCAGTAACAGTATTATTTTGTGCATATGTATTGTGTTTCATTTCCATTGCATATCCCCCATTACTTCCTTTATCCAAGCCTCGTCTGGGTCCACACAAAATACGGATTTACGTGTCGTAACCCTGAGGGGAAAAGTTTGCATTCAAAATGTTTGTTTAAAGTGCTGGGCTGGCATGCACAAAATAATTTTATCATTCATTATAATTAATCTATAAAGGAGCACATTGCTATATTTCAGAGTTTAAAATCTTACACAATGGCAGGAATAGGGCAACGTGAATCTGTCTCCACAGCACTGACAATTCTTTTGGCTGGAATTTGAAAGTCAACTAAATTAAAGCAACATCTCTCAGGAACTGCAGGACCATCAACTGTTGGTGAGATTAAAAATAGTTTTAGGAGAGAATGGGTATAAAACCAGCATTGGCCAAACCTGTGCAAATGCAACAAATGAAACTAAACATGCCATAAATTGTCTGAAAACAATATATTTTGTCTGGATTCAAAAGGAAAGCCCTTATGATATGAAGTCCCCTGCTTAGAGCAGAAGATCACCAGGAACAGCACACACATCAGGCTTCTCATTCTTCAAGATGTTTCTTCACAATGACAGAAAGAATCTGTAGAAGTTCTGTGGAGCTTGAAGATCTCAGAGCTGATGTGTGCTGAATAACTTCTGAGCTGGGCTGGATTATCCAATGGGCATTATGGGCACAGGCCCAGGGACCCAGGGGCCCAAGCGAGGGGAAGAACAATTTTGGAGTGTTTATTTACACTAAGTGCAAATAGCCCACCTCGTTGGCAGAGGTTGTTTACACTAGCTCCACCCACCAATATCTGTTTGGCATTGACAACATTACTAAAGACACAAGTCATACCACAGGCTCATGGCGTAGGGCGTAAAGTGCATGTGTCTGTGTGTTGATGGGATCGACCAGAGTTTGAATCCACCTTTTGCTGAACTCATTCCTCATATAAGATCAGAAAGACATAAATTTTCAATAAAAATGAAGGAAATATTCAAAAAATTGAAATATTTCAGTAAAAGAGGAGGAGAGGAAAGGAGGAGGAGAGGCAGACAAAGGGCCTCATTCATGAAACACGAGGAGAATTAATATTTGCGTAAATCGTTCGCAAAACCATTAATGCCCTGCCATAATATTATTTTACAAGTTCATTTTCCCTGCCTTTTTTTTTTTTTTTTGTACATAACAGTTGAAAAATTTTCAACTTTGGGTGAAACCAAAGAAATGCAGCACTCGTCACTGTCACTTTTCCAATCAATGGAGGAGGACCGGGACAAATACTTCACTGACCAACCATCCTACTTTGTACAACCCCATAGGAAAGTAAAATCAAAAGTGAGATCTCTTTAACATCTCAAATATTTCTCCTAGACAGAAATGAGGTTACTTTAAGATTGAATGGAAACTTTTGCTTGAGTCTCCTGCTTTTCAAACTTGTCTCCTGAGACAAAAACTCTAACACTGTCACAATGTTCTCCTTTAAAGCTTTAGAAGAGACTTCAACAACATCACATAATGTGCTCAGATATTTCTCCTTAGCTAAAGACTCCGGTGGTCTCATATTTGTCTCCTCAAAAGTTTCAAACAAGCTTTCAACAGCATCGCACACTGTGCTCAGATATTTCTCCTTAGCTAGA
>NW_015507535.1:20333-55413 GCF_001515645.1 Sinocyclocheilus grahami | reverse complement strand
AGCCCCTGGGCCCCTGGAGCATGCTAGGATGCAGTCAGGTATCCTTCGAAGGGTTTGTGGAGTTCCTGGCACGTTCTTCGGGCTGCAGCGCTGCAGCACCTCCCGTGATGGCCGACAAGGCTGCAGCACCCCCGAAGGTGACAGAGGAAGCTGCCGTGCCCCCAGTGGTGGCCGAAGATGGGGCAGCTCCCCCAGAGACGGCCGATGAAGCTGCAGCGCTCCCGGTGGTGGCCGACGAGGTTGCAGAGGAAGCTGCAGCGCCACACTCTCGGAAACGGAGGAGGGGGAAGAGGAAGAATGGGTCTGCCTCGCCACCCCTAGAGGTGGCCAAAGAGGCTGCAGCACCCCCGAAGGTGGCTGACGAGGCTGCAGCGCCCCCAGAGGCGGCTGATGAAACTACAGCGCTCCCAGGGGTGGCCGAAGAGGCTGCAGTGCCCCCGAAGGTGGCCAAGGAGGCTGCAGCGCCCCCGAAGGTGGCTGACGAGGCTGCAGCGCCCCCAGAGGCGGCTGATGAAGCTGCAGCGCTCCCGGTGGTGGCCGAAGAGGTTGCAGCGCCCCCGGAGGTGGCAGACGAAGCTGCAGTGCCACCCTCTCGGAAACGGAGGATGAGGAGGAAGAAGGCTTCCGTCCTTCAAGGCCGGGAGGCCTTCCTAGGGCCTGGTGCCCTGCCGGCGCCGCCCAGTACAGTAGACATCATAAATGTCATGAAATCTTACCCGTTTAATCCCAAATTTTGTGTCGGTTAACATGTTTTATTGCAGTGAACCATTTTAGTCATCTATCGGGATCCTTAGGAATACGATAAAATGATTACCCCTTTGCTTTATGGGACAAACGCACAAACATATATATATATATATATATATATATATATATATATATATATATATATAGATATAGATAGATATGAAAATGCGTATTTTTGAATTAAAGATAACTTATAGTTTTAATATGGGCTGCTTTTGGTGCTTGACACTTTTTTTTATTGGTAATTTTGTGTGTTTTACGAATAAGATAGACTATATGGTTAAGAAGCTTACTTAAATGTAAAATGTTCTTTCTGTATTTTGCAATAAAATACGGCTTCCCTTATTGATCACGTCTCGGGTAGTTTGCATGTTTTCTTGCACGGAGGGATGTTGGACTCATGAAAAATAATCACGTAGTTTGTATCTGCCATAACTGATTTACTGAAGTGAAAACATGGACGGAATTGGCGTTAGCAGGAGCGCCTCTTAATTGTGAAGTGGCCGGGAGCGACCAGCCAGCAGAGGATTTTGCAGCCTTCCGCAAACAGTTATGTTCAGGATTTTCTGATTTACTTAACGAATACTGTCTGAGGGGGCAGAGGCGTCATGCCCATTCAAAGAGCAGATTTTTGAGCCAAGTGGATTTTGAATGCAGCTTCCAAAAGACAAAAAATAGCCGATTAATATTTTCTATATTTAATACAATCACACCGGCGTGATTAGAACATTCAGTGCGTCATATCATCAGCTGCTAAATTCAAATCTTCGTTCGCTGGCTGGCTCTGAGCCAGATAAAGACGCAGGTTTTTACAGGTTTGTGCATTAACCAATCACACACGATACTGTTGAGTTTATGAATGCAATGACCAATCAGAGGTGTTCCGATGAGTCATCGCTAAAATGCCGGTGTTTTCTTCACTGGCTCGCTGACTGAATAACTGTTTCTGGCGAATTCTCTCTTCAGAAACAACAAAGAGCAAATGTGTGTACGAATCTGTAAGATATTAATTTCATAGTGTAAACGGCTTCAGTGATTTTAATGGGAGTTTTTGAGAGTGCTTGAACTATACTGTCAG
Organism: Sinocyclocheilus grahami; assembly: GCF_001515645.1. NCBI lineage: Eukaryota > Metazoa > Chordata > Actinopteri > Cypriniformes > Cyprinidae > Sinocyclocheilus > Sinocyclocheilus grahami. Next base: position 53,588 of record NW_015507535.1, on the reverse strand, counting down.
TGAAAATGTTCTTTGATAATGTAAATGTTCTTTGCTCCCTTTCTGTACAATGAAAGTGTTATGATTAGTAGCCTAACTTGCAATGTTTTTATTCACAGTCAGTCGTATTAAAAATGTTATGGCATGACACCCATATCTGTTCATTAAGTAAAGAGACAGGTTTTTATGCATAGTTAATATATTGCATTAATAGGTTACTTTGACCATCGCCCACTATAGCTCAACATAATCTGTAGCCTAAAGGTGAGAATCAAGATATTTCATGATATAGTTAATGCTTTTGGAAACGTTTCGAATAAACAGGAAAAAATAAATAAAACATAAGTGCTGATGTGGCTGCTGTGTGTCACATGACGACCCCCAAGTCGTGCCCCTCAAAATAATGAGTGCATGACTTGAGGGGGCAAGAAACGGGCCAAGGGAGGTCACGTACGGGACACATAATTTAAGCCAAATATAAGGGATGTCCCGGCTAATACGGGACGGTTGGCAACCCTAGCTTTCCCCTGCCTGTTCTGGCATCCTGGCACACAGCAGCTGTCCATCATGTTTAAATAGTAAGGTCTAAATAGTCTGGTTTTAAATTATTGTTGTACAACTGTCGATACCAATGCTCTAGCGCTCTCCTGATTGCCTGCCAAAATGGTGGAGTTTAGAGTGCGTGACGTCAACCTCCGGAGCTCTATTATGCTTTTTCACTTTTTTAAATTTAGTCAGTGTGTAGTGTGTATGTTTGGGCATAAAAAATATCTACAAAGTTACAAATCTCAAAGTAAACTCCAAAGGGAGATATTTAGTTCGTTCGTAGGCTCGTTTGGACTACAGCGTTGTTTTCCGGGTTTTGTGATGTCACAAAGTGGTCCATTAGAATATCATTAAAATAAATCCTGCCTACGGAAATACGAATGATTGGGGGGTGGGGAGAGGCGAGTTCGTGGTTGGAATGCTTGGTTGAGTGCATCAGACAAGACGACGACAAAGAAGTGCTGCTGTAGCGTCAAGTTTTAGCAAGTTATTACACGTGCACCTGAATAATAATTTTTTTTTTTATTTGAATAATTTCATATGTATAATTATATAATTACAATTGTATGAATGAATGAATATTTACATACATAATGAATAATTATGTATAATTTATATTGATCAAACGCATATCTTGTGTGTGTGTGTGTGTGTGTGTGTGTGTGTGTGTGTGTGTGTGTGTGTGTGTGTGTGTGTGTGTGTGTGTGTGTACAGCATATATATATATCTGGCGCTGAGCCAGAGACAGACGCGTTTTTACAGCTCTGCATTATAACCAATCACACACGATGCCGTTGAGCTTATGAATGCAATGACCAATCAGAGTTGTTCAGAGGAGTCATCGCTAAAATGCCGGAGTTTTCTTCACTCGCACGCTGACTGAATACCTCTTTCTGGCGAATTCTCTGGTCAGAAACAACAAAGAGCAAATGTGTGTACGAATCTGTAAGATATTAATTTCATAGTGTAAACGGCTTCAGTGATTTTAATGGGAGTTTTTGAGAGTGCTTGAACTATACTGTCAGTGAAAATGTTCTTTGATAATGTAAATGTTCTTTGCTCCCTTTCTGTACAATGAAAGTGTTATGATTAGTAGCCTAACTTGCAATGTTTTTATTCACAGTCAGTCGTATTAAAAATGTTATGGCATGACACCCATATCTGTTCATTAAGTAAAGAGACAGGTTTTTATGCATAGTTAATATATTGCATTAATAGGTTACTTTGACCATCGCCCACTATAGCTCAACATAATCTGTAGCCTAAAGGTGAGAATCAAGATATTTCATGATATAGTTAATGCTTTTGGAAACGTTTCGAATAAACAGGAAAAAATAAATAAAACATAAGTGCTGATGTGGCTGCTGTGTGTCACATGACGACCCCCAAGTCGTGCCCCTCAAAATAATGAGTGCATGACTTGAGGGGGCAAGAAACGGGCCAAGGGAGGTCACGTACGGGACACATAATTTAAGCCAAATATAAGGGATGTCCCGGCTAATACGGGACGGTTGGCAACCCTAGCTTTCCCCTGCCTGTTCTGGCATCCTGGCACACAGCAGCTGTCCATCATGTTTAAATAGTAAGGTCTAAATAGTCTGGTTTTAAATTATTGTTGTACAACTGTCGATACCAATGCTCTAGCGCTCTCCTGATTGCCTGCCAAAATGGTGGAGTTTAGAGTGCGTGACGTCAACCTCCGGAGCTCTATTATGCTTTTTCACTTTTTTAAATTTAGTCAGTGTGTAGTGTGTATGTTTGGGCATAAAAAATATCTACAAAGTTACAAATCTCAAAGTAAACTCCAAAGGGAGATATTTAGTTCGTTCGTAGGCTCGTTTGGACTACAGCGTTGTTTTCCGGGTTTTGTGATGTCACAAAGTGGTCCATTAGAATATCATTAAAATAAATCCTGCCTACGGAAATACGAATGATTGGGGGGTGGGGAGAGGCGAGTTCGTGGTTGGAATGCTTGGTTGAGTGCATCAGACAAGACGACGACAAAGAAGTGCTGCTGTAGCGTCAAGTTTTAGCAAGTTATTACACGTGCACCTGAATAATAATTTTTTTTTTTATTTGAATAATTTCATATGTATAATTATATAATTACAATTGTATGAATGAATGAATATTTACATACATAATGAATAATTATGTATGTAAATATGCATGTTGCAATTATGAAAACGTTTTTTATAAATTGCTGACAGTACAGTCCTGGACAATGATGTAATCTGCAGAATTTACACTTCAATTATGAGACTACAGTGCTACCCATACTTTAATTTATTTGTGGCGCACCGCCACAATATCAAAACTGACAGCCACAAATAGACTTTCCAAAAGGCTTTGACTTCGTTGAATAAACATGAGCACTGCACGTTTCAAAATCGAAACCCGTTGCAGGTGTTTTTATATCACTGTATTTCTGAAGGAAACCGACTGTCTTCAGAGCATTTTATATTTGTTGCACCCGCCACAATATCAAAACTGTGCGGGTCTCATTAAAACAGTCCCATAGTGACATCTAGTGGCCGTAGTGAAATTAATGTGTTAACTAGAGTTGCCGTAGTTAGTGTTGCGTCAGAAGAAATTATAGAAATTAGAAGAAGTATTTCTCTGCCATGCGGTTTGATGTTACAAAAGTCTCGAAAATATATGTGTGAGTATTTAGTTCAATATTTTTCTTTGTTAAAGTGCAATTTAAAGAAACGTGCAGAAAATTTTACTTCCAAAAAGAGAAAATTGCAAAGTGGATTTGTTTGATTGTCTATATGGAAAGCAACATGCCAAATATGTTAAATCTGTAACAATTCAATTGTGAAGCACAAGAAACATTATTTGTCATTTTCTTTATTTGTATGTTCAGTTTTACAGTGCTTCCTTCAAGTAAATCGCACTCAATCGAAACCTGGCATCTTGAGTCTTTCTTAGAGGAACACTTCAGCAGTCATCCTAGTAGGGGCAGAATAGTAAAAAGACACAACTTCAGACGGCTTTCTGAACTCAATGGGAAATACAAAGCCCCAGCCACCAGTGAATTCCAGCTCTCTGGCCTAAATGCAAGGCAATTAGTCATGATGGCGCAACCTTGTGAAGAATGCATGAGTGAACAATTAGAAACAAGATCATGTTGCTCCAGGTCCTCATGTTCAAGTCAGTTTTCATCAACCAGTGGATTGGCTATCAGAGCACGTACAAAGGTGGAAGCAGCACGAGTTAAATTGGTATTTGCAAAGAAAGAAGCAGAGATGATGAAAGAAAAAGCATACATTGTGGAAGAAGCAGCTAGAAAGAAAGCAGAGCTTAAAGCAAATTTACACACACTGCAGCTAGAAAGAGCAGCTGCAGCTGCTGTCGCAGAAGCAGAGGTGTTGGAGGCAGCTGCTGAGGAAGAGCCCGGAGAGACCGATCGTAAAAGTTTCGTAAGGTTGTCACTACAAAACTTAACACCGTTTCCCAGTTAAAGTGTTTTCGGTCCTGTCATGCAACACTCAGTCACAAAACCACTTCCAGACTTAAAGACACTAGATCTCTCTTGTCCACCAGTGCACCAGCTGGAAAGGGACAGTGGTGAGACAGCAAGAAGCAATATGAGAAAGAGTAATGTACAGTCAAGTGAAATCAGTGACTATGAGTTCAATGAGTTACCTGCTCAGCATCCTATAAAGCATAACATTAACTGAAATTCTGTCCGCAATCCTTTTACTGCAATCTCTCCAAGAGAACCCTACCACTATAGTAAACAGCCGCATGGTGCAAGATTCCAGCACAATGAATCTCAAGTAGAGACAACCTTAAACTGAGAGAACTGGGTGACACTCTGTTGGATCTTGAAGCGGCACGAGCTGATGGATACTTGCCAGGGCTCACGTATCTCAATACATCACGTGGAGTCAATCCAATTGTGCAGAATCTTCCACTATACCTGCAAGAGAAATTGACTACATTAGGAGCACTGTATAAAGAACAAACTGGTGTGTCTTACCCTCCATTTTCTGTCTTTGTGAAGTTTGTCTGCGATCAGGCTAGAGTCCGTAACGATCCAAGTTTCGCTGATATAGTAGTTGGAAGTTCAAATGTTGTTAAGACAGAGAGAAGCCCCCCATATAAGCTTTATACGGAACCTACAGCAGCCACCAGGAAAACAGAAGTGTTTGCAGATCTTGAAACAACTCATTCAACGGCTACAGAGAAAAAGGTAAATGACCCTAAGAAGCAATGCCCTCTGCATAACAAACCCCATCCACTGAGGAAATGTCATAGTTTCAGAGGCAAAACGTTAGATGAGAGGAAATCTTACCTCAAAGACGTGAACTTCTGTTTCAGATGTTGCGCGTCATCCAGCCATTTTGCCAAAGACTGCGATAGACCTGTACAGTGTAAAGAATGTAACAGCAATCAGCATCCCACTGCATTACATCCAGGTCCAGCACCTTGGAAATCTAGTAAATGTGCCTCGATTGAAGACCAAGGCAGGGAGCAACCAACAATTGAAGCCTTGTCAGTGATATCCAAATGCTCTGAAATTTGTGGAAATGGAACAAGCTCAAGATCATGTTCCAAAATATCTATTTTCGAAGTATATCCAGCAGGACAAAAAGAAAAAGCTATCAAAGCCTATGCTGTTCTTGACGACCAAAGCAATAGGTCTTTGGCCAAACCTCAATTCTTTGATCATTTTGGCATTAAAGGAAATGGAATCCCATTTATTCTGAAAACATGCTCTGGAATAACGGAAACAGTAGGTAGACATGCAAGTAACTTTGTTGTAGAATCATTCAATGGTAAAACTCAAATCACCTTACCTACCTTAATCAAATGTGACATGCTTCCAGAGGACAGATCTGAGATGCCATCACCAGAAATTGCAAGATACCATCCGCATCTCAAAGCTGTGGCAGATGACATCCTGGCTGTGGACCCCTGTGCAGCTATCCTCTTACTCCTCAGCCGAGACATACTGCGAGTGCAGAAAGTTCTAGAAAAGCGCAGCAGACCTTACAATGCACCATTTGCCCAACGTCTAGAGCTTGGTTGGGTGATCATTGGAGAGGTGTGTCTTGGAAGAACACACAAAACTGCTGATGTCAGTGTTTTCAGAACTAACATTCTAAGTAATGGTCGTTCTACCATTCTTTCTCCATGTACTAGCAGCATATGTCAAGGAGAAGTTTGACAACACAGTGTTGCATTGCAATCCTCGAAGCGATGTAGCAACAGCTGTTTCTGATACAGAGGAGCTTGGCAGCAGTGTGTTCCAATGTACATCCCCTGATGACAAAATAGGAATGTCAGTCAAAGACAGAGTATTCCTTGACATTATGGACAGGGAGGTCTACATGAATGACTCTAATTCATGGGTAGCACCATTGCCCTTCAAACCAAATAGGCCACACTTACCTAATAACTGGTGCCAAGCTGCCAAACGCTTTGAATCTCTACGTCACACTCTGGAAAGAAAACCAGATATGAAGGAACACTTCTTCAAGTTTGTTTGATTCTGATCAGGCTGAACTTGCACCCCTAATGAAACCACAGCAGGAATGTTGGTACTTGCCCATATTTGGTGTTTACCATCCACAGAAGAAGGGTCAAATATGTGTTGTATTTGATTCCAGTGCTAAATATGAAGGTACCTCTCTCAACGATGTGTTACTGAGTGGACCAGACTTGAACAACACACTGTTAGGCATTCTCATACGTTTTCGAAAGGAACATGTGGCGATCACGGCAGACATACAGCACATGTTTCATTGCTTCATTGTCCGTGAAGACCATAGAGACTTCCTCAGATTTATCTGGTTTATAGATAATGATCCAAACAAACAGATTGTGGACTATCGCATGAAAGTGCATGTGTTTGGGAACAGTCCGTCACCTGCTGTGGCCATATATGGTTTACGAAGAGCTGTTCTGCTGGGAGAGGACAAACATGACACAGAGGTGAAACAATTTGTGATTCGGAATTTCTATGTGGATGATGGACTTGCTTTATTTCCATCCAGTGAAAAAGCTATCTCAGTGTTGAAACGGACAAAGGAAATACTTGCAGAATCAAACATCAGACTGCACAAAATAGCCTCTATCAGTAGGAAGGTTATGGAAGCATTCTGTCATTCTGTCATTGAGTTTCCATCAGATCCCTTACCTTTGCAACAAAGTCTGGGACTCATGTGGAATCTGCAAACTGACACTTTTACTTATTATGTGTCAAAGGAAGATAAACCGTTTATCAGAAGAGGTATCCTCTCTGTGGTCAATAGTCTCTATGATCCTCTGGGTTTCTTAGCCCCTGTAAGAGTACAAGGGAAGGCGTTAGTCAGAGAACTGGCCAATGATCAATGTGATTGGGATTCTCCCATACCAACTGAAAGAGAAGATCAATGGAGAACATGGCTTGATTCACTTCTGAAGCTTGAACAGATTCATATTAAAAGGCCATACCTTCCCGTTTCTCTGTGTTCTACAAAATACAGAGAAACCTGTGTCTTTGCAGATGCATCTTCCATGGCCATATCAGCTATAGCTTACCTTAGAGCAATTGACACAGAGGGATGCAGCCACGTTGGCTTTCTCCTGGGTAAATCTAAGTTAGCTCCTCATACTTTTATGACTGTTCCACGTCTTGTACTTTGTTCTGCAGTTCTAGCCGTAGAAATGGCAGACTTGCTGACCACTGAGCTGGATATTGAACTGCAAAGAGTGAAATTCTACACAGAAAGTAGAATTGTCCTAGGTTACATTCACAACACGAGCAGAAGGTGTTACGTGTATGTTGCCAACAGAGTCGCTCAGATCAGAAGGTCTACTCACCCAAATCAGTGGCAGTTTGTCAGTACAGACCAAAATCCTGCAGACCATGGAACGCGTCCCATATCCCCAGAACTACTGAGCCATACAAACTGGTTTACAGGCCCTGAATTTTTGCACAAAGATGGACTAAACGATGACACGTTTCATTCAGAGATCTACAACCTTGTGGAGCCAGACACAGATGCAGAGCTACGGCCACATGTGTCAGCTTTAGTTACCAAAGCCTTTGAGAAGAAATTCGACTCACAGCATTTTACACGCTTTTCCAGCTGGAAAGTACTCACCAGAGCCATAGCTAGTCTTGTACACAAAGCCAGATCCTATTCTGGAAACCTTAACTCCAAAACAGATGAATTAACACAAGCAAGAGTTGTGATTATCAGAACTGTTCAACAAGAAACATTTTCAGAGGAACTGAAGTACCTCACAAGAAATGAAGAGGTGCCCAAGCCTGTAGAGAGCTTAAGATAAATGCAGAAGATCCAGAGTTTAAAAGCTATCTACAGGATCAAGGGAAGTCGTGGCCTAATGGTTAGAGAGTCGGACTCATAACCCAAAGGTTGTGGGTTCGAGTCTCGTATCGGCAGGGATTGTAGGTGGGGGGAGGGAATGTACCTTCAATACCACCCTCAATACCACGACTGAGGTGCCCTTGAGCAAGGCACCGAACCCCCAACTGCTCCCCGGGCGCCGCAGCTTAAATGGCTGCCCACTGCTCCGGGTGTGTGTTCACGGTTTGTGTGTGTTCACTGCTGTGTGTGTGCACTTTCGATGGGTAAATGCAGAGCACTAATTCCGAGTATGGCTCACCATACTTGGCCACATGTCACGTCACTCAAGGATGTACGGGGACGGGGAGTGTGTCGGCCTCATTAAAACAGTCCCATAGTGACATCTAGTGGCTGCAGCGAAATTAATGTCTTAACTGTGTACATCTAGAGTTGCCGTAGTTAGTGATGCATCAGAAGAAATTAAACAGAACGCTGTAATTCTCTGCCATGCGGTTTGTTACAAAAGCCTCGAAAATATGTATGTGAGTATTTAGTTCAATATTTTTCAGATTTTTCACAGATTTTTCTGTGAAGCACAATAAACATTATTTGACATTTTCTTTATTTGTATGTTCAGTTTTACAGTGCTTCCTTCAAGTAAATCACACTCAATCGAAACCTTGCATCTTGAGTCTTTCTCAGAGGAACATGTTAGCTATCTGCCAAGCTAGTCAGGCTCAAGCACTTCAGCAGTCATCCTAGTAGGGGCAGAATAAAAAACTGACCGCCACAAATAGACTTTCCAAAAGGCTTTGACTTCATTGAACAAACATGAGCACTGCACGTTTCAAAATTGAAACCCAGTGCAGGTGTTTTTATATCACTGTATTTCTGAAGGAAACTGACTGTCTTCAGAAAATGTTGGATGTCATTCTCATTTCATCTTGCATGTAATAAAGCAGCATTTATGAGTGGAGCGCTGCTTTGTGTACAGCCGTTACCGGGGAAACCTTGATCTCTACCACTCCAATAGCGCCTCCTGCTGGCATAGAATGAATTTGCATATATATGCTGCCACAAATAGAGTGTAAGTCTGTGGGAAACACTGAACTATGGTATAAATAAATTCAACTGTATAACCGTTTCACTGCAATTAATGTTATAATGTTAGAATTAAAGAACAATAAACATAATACATATTACCGTTGCACTTATCTGTACATAGTAAATGTAGTTATTTTTAAGCGGTTGTTGACATCCTATCTAAAACGTTATACAGCCAAAAAACAACAACAACGATAACGTTGCCACTCTAATATGTCTTGCAATATCCATGCGTGCAAAGGTTTTGCGCAATCCTCTTGTTCAATATTCTCGGGGTCTGAATCCGGCTCAAATTGATATGGCAATATTGACGCTATCCTTAACTATACCGGAGCCGACGGAACTTGCTGCTTTGGCAAGGGGCAGGGCAGTACTGAAACACCGTCTAAGCTGTTCACCAATCACAATGCACTGGGACAGCTAACCAATCACCAAACATTTAGTTTGTCAGAAGGCAGGCCTTCATCAAACCCGGAACTAATCAAGCTGTTTGTGCCAGGCTGGGGAGAAAGGTATTGTAATAATGTAAATTATGTGAAAAATAATGCATTTTTCGAACCACCAAGCATGAGAGCATGTTCTAGTTCACCCCCAAAACAAAATCAAGACTTTGTAAAAGAGCATAATAGGACCCCTTTAATTACTCACCCTCATGTTGTTTCAAAACTCGTAAGACCTTCGTTCATCTTCGGAACACAAATTAAGATATTTCTGATGAAATTAGAGAGCTCTCTGACCCTCCATAGACAGCAACACAACTGAAATGTTCCCAGGACCAGGAACATAGCAAGGACATCGGTAAAATAGTCCATGTGATGAAAGTGGTACAACAGTAATTTTACGAAGCTATGAGAAAGTAAAAGAAAACAAAAAATAAAGACTTTATTCAGCAATTCTTCTCCTCGTTTGAGAGGGTCTTTGAGTCTCAGTGACCATAAACTTTAGAGCACGTGTGGGTATGTGACCACTTCTTAATAAAAACAAACAAACAAATAAGAATAGATCAACTAAAAGGTTCTGTGAATGTGATATCTTCAAAGCTTTCCCATGTTTCTTGTCAAGCATATTCAGATTGCTTGCAGATGCAAATCATCTTAAATGTTATGTGTTCTCTAATAGCACACTGGCGACAGTCAAATGCAGAGCATATTAAACCTGTGTGAAATATGAATACCTTTAAAAAACAAGTTGACAATTTGATGGTTTCTTTGTACAACAATGAGACGTAAACCGTAAACATGCTGCAGAAACTCTGCCTTTTCCTGGACACTCTTTCATTTCAAAGAAAATAATAAATAGCTGGCAGACAGACAGAGTTCTTCCAGACTTCTGTGGCAGTTCTGATGCAACATTCATTGGGGATTCACATTCTTCAGCTCAAAGTGGGCAAATAAAAGCTGACACAGCAGCCACACTCACAATCTTCCAGTTTGAAACACACGCGTCAGCGTAACCGACTGATGCATACAATGCATACTGCAGCAACCAATGACAAATTTTCTCACAATGAACAAATCAGTGATTCCTCTTTCAATTTGTTTTATTAGACTGCACTGGCTTTATGATGCTGAGGATGAATGTGTGTATGCTGTCTGTTAAAGAGCACATACAGCTCTTAAAGAAAGAGCAGAACACCTGCAGGCATACTGAATATTTTCATTTTTCTATTTTATTCTTCAAAACATTCTCATGTTTTTTGTGAAAAGTGGTTGTCACCACAGAGTTGTGTCGCAATCTCTGTCACACCAAGTGACAGACATTGCAACTGTTAGCAGAAAACTCAATCCCACAATCCTCAGCTCTTGCCTTCCCTAACACACAAGACCTTTTTTTTCATATACTCTGTTGTCAGTTCAGAAGGATAGTGGTGATGTCTTATATGAATTTCACCTCTGTAGACTAATTCTAATCACTTAACCTTATGTTAAGTCTGACTGTTTTATTGATTCAGCTGATTCTTGATGCATGAGACAAACCACATCCTACAATGCATCTGTCATTAGCTTTGATTCAACTAAATATTCAAGTCAATAGTATAGCACATTTTACAATATATATATAATATCAAAGCTGATTTTAGAATTAGAAAAATACTGCCTAATTTCCCCAATAAAGCAAAGGCAGCTGTGGCAAGGAGAAAAAAAGGGTCTTGTAGACTAAAACCAGACTTTAGTACAGTATTATCATTCTTATTATTTAAAAAAGTAAGGTTTGTTTAAATTAATGATATCTATATTTTCATTTATTAAATATTCTATGGTTTGCAGCCTGAATGTCCTCTTTTCTTATTTCACTTGCATCAAACAACCTCTAATCAATTTTATAGAAGAAAATAAAAATAAAATTCTGCATACATTTTTTGTCATAACATGGCATGTCAACATAGGCATAATTTTGACTATTTCATGTTAACCCATACAGAATGAATGAATGAACTTGCCTTCAATATAATTAAAAATTTTACACGGGGATGAAATAACGTCTCCTGTGCCTGAGATAAGACATCTCTCCCAATCGGAATCCCTCACAGTGCTTCAAGGAAAGATATTAAGTCTGAGAACAACACTCTGGTCAGTAAGAAGCTAGACCCTTGTTGATAAAGCATGGTCAGGACTCCTGAGAGCAGAGCATGTACCAAATATGGGTCATCACGTCCATATCCAGGGGAGCTGAAGGAATTAGAGAGAAGTAGAGGAGACATTGTGCTGTTTCCTGTGAAGCAAAGAGGTCCATTCCCTGTGTTTCCCAGCTTGTCTGGACAGTGAGTCTGCTCCCACATTCATATACCCCAGAATGTAAATCGCCTTGATGGACAGGAACTTGTCCCATGTCCAAAGCAGAACCTGCTGCAATAGCCTGTTCAGGTGGCGCAAATGCAGCTGTCCCTGGCGACTTATGTAAGTGGCTACAACCGTGTTTCCCCCTTGCACTAGGACATGGTAGCCCCTTAACTGCTGGAGGATGTATTTCAGAGCACCTACTCCTTGTTGGAATTTTCCATGGCCCTCCCCAAGGGGACACACTAATTGTCCTGGGCACAGCCTTCCTCAGTCTTTACGAGGGGGTGCACGACTCGCCACACTCTCTCTTTGAGCTTCTCGCCTCAGAGGAGCTGGGCTGTGTTGGGACTGTGTGGCCGACTGCCCCAACACTTGAGCACGGCGGGGGAAAAACTTGTTGAATGCTTCCTAGTGCCTCTTTGCCTCCTGAAACCTACTCACAACTGTGATGACTGAGTCACCAAATAGGCCGAAATGCAACATGGGGGCATCAAGGAGGAACTCCTTTTCCCTGTCCTTGATGCCCGTGAGATACCACAGGTACCTCTCCGTGGTGACAATACCAGCCATAGGACGGCCGATTCCGCAAGCCACCTGCTTAGTCGCCCAGAGAGACAGATCTGTGGCCAGGATAAGTTTTAAAAACACATAACTAAAAATTAGTTATCTCATCATGGAGATCAGCAAAGAAGGGGTGATTATCAACCCCCTTGAGTAACTCCTCATATGTTTTATAATTGTGGGAGGAGCACTCAGAGGCAGCACTCTCAATCTCTATCTCTGCAGAAGCAAGAGATGCAGTGTCCTCTGCCCAATCCGAAGAGGTGCCAGGGCATGCTTCAGAAACTGGTACGAGAACCTCCCGATCTGGCGAGAGCACAAGAGCCTCTCGAGTGCCTCTAGAGCCTCAGTCAGATCATCTGTGATCTTAATGAGGCCACAGTGGCTCGTTTTTTGTGAAAGAAAGCAAGCCTAATGTGAAGTACACTGATAAGAAGTTTATCGCAGTGCTGGCACTTGCCACCCATGAACACAAGGGCAGCATGATCTTCCTCCAAACACTCCAAACAATATTCATGTGAGTCCTCTTCAGAGATGGGCTTTAAACAAGGAGGCACGCATCTCTTTGCAGATTAACTCGAAATGAATAATAAGTTGTTTTAACTGTCGCTTTTAAATAATACACACACACACACACACACACACAAAGTTGTCTCTGAAGACAAAGAAACCTGAAGGTGTGTCTGTTTCACGACTGTTTATAACCTCTCAGGTGCACACATTCCAATGACCTCATCAACCGAGGTTATTTAAGCCAATTATTGCCGTGTTTGACACACATGCTTCACAACCCGTTGAACAAAGTATGTACTCATAAGCGTTAATGAAACGCAGCATCGAATGTAGCTTTGATAGGGAATTAAATTATATAAAGGTGACAATAATGAGTATAAGGAAACCAAACTTGTTCACAAATAACTATAAACAGACACATGAACAAAAACAGTGAAAGTAAGCATAATTCTGAAAGAAAGCAAAAAAAGGACATTTATATATCAAGGAAAAAAATAGTTCCTTGATATATAAATGTTTATTTTTGTATTTCTGTTTTGCCCATGTCAAAAGAATAGAGAAAAGATGTGAGAATGCAGTTGATTGTTGGTTGTTTATAGATTATTTATGACATGTTGTGGACAAGTAGACAAAATATATAGATTTTCTTTGACTCTCTGTATGAACTATACGTATTGAACTACACAACTAGACCCAATTTCCCCTATACTATATAAAGTAGGTCTATTAGGGGGAAAATGTGGTAGAATGGGTAAAAATCCCCTCTTATTATCTTATTTTTGTTCCAGTGAATTTGTTTCGATCATACAAATAACCATCAGCTATTCCCCAGAGTAAAATCAGCATGAGGAAGAGGAAATGAGAAACTGTGTGTATGTGATCACTCATGCATGGACACTGAACTATATCACTGCTGATTATACACCATCTTGAAAAATCAGAATCACAATTTGTTAAAACAGGAACCTGTGTTTTGATATACTGCATTTAAAATGAACTGCAGTTATTATGAAGTCAAAATGAAGAGCTCATTGTGAATGATGATATAGCTTCAATCTGAGTTAAAGCAGTGGAAACAAAACAGCATCATAGGATTTCTTTCCTGATATTTGAAAGAGTGTCATTGCAGTAGAGAATGATGGGGGATCTCTATGGTGTGTCATCAGCAGTGACTAGATCCTCTATGCAGGGGTCTCCCCGTTTCTCTGCTTTCACTCTCAGGCATCTTATTCAGCGCATAGTACATATCAGGCCAGATGTCCAGGCATGAAAATGATGTTATTGTCTACTTCCTCATTATTTCTAGTTTTTGGTAACACTTTAGAATAACGGTCTATCATTAAAGTATAATTATTCAGGAAGTAATGCAGGACAGTTGAGTAGTATTACAATAACATTTCAGTTACAACTATTAACTAATAAGGAAACATTATTACACTATTACATAACTAAGCAGTAATTAGGACTAGTCACTCTGCAGGAACTACTACTGATCTGGACCATAATTTTACAGTTTTTTCTCGATTGCTGACACACTATAGCTACCTTTACAATTTCAGTTTCTGGGATTGACAACCGTATTTACTTACAGGTGTGAGTCTCAAAATGTCACATTGACGCAGCAGCTTACAGCAGTGTCTCGAATACTGTCTCTATGAACATGCAACGGGAGTCAAGCTCGTATTCCTTACCAGTAACCATAGTGACAGTGAACAAAGTAATATAAAAAATGGCAATGTCCATAAAACTGAAACTGACTTATCGCTTTCTGACATGACAAAAGTGCAAGCGAGTTCTTCCATCAAATTTTATTAACCGACAGCAGTAATATTTGGGGACTGGAGCAAAAACTGACTGGATCTAAAAGTTTCAGATTACACACAGTTCATTTCTCTGTCTCTGTATTTTACAGAAACCACACATGAAAACATGCAACACATGGTAGACACGCATTTGTGCAGCAGAACAGCTCTATCTCGCACTGTATGATATGACAGACAAATTGTCCAGTCCTGTTCCGTTCACACAGTGCATGTTTTCCAAGAATGCGGTTGTGAGTCCTGAAAATGTATGGGTGAGAGTTTGGTTACAGTATGCAGTTGTCATGCCCATAAATCACTGATTGAGGCATGGGACAAAACATGTCCAGCAATTGTAACCGCTATTTGGTTTTAAAATGAAAATATTTTCAATTGTAAATGTTATGAGGGATTAATAATAGAATATATTTAACACAATTATCCCCTTCAATTTAATTTTAGCATTACTATATCAAATCTATGACACATATTGTCTTCTCACTACATCTAAAACAGTGTGTCCACCGAGAAGGGTTCAGTCATTCATATGCTATAAAATGGATAAAAATGTTTTTTTAATGATGAAAAGGAGCCGTTTTATCAAAAGCAACACTTAATAATATCTCATATCAAAGCAAGGTTGTTTTTCAAGGACACATGCGTGTTTCAAAGTTGTGTCCCCACTATTTGTCAACACCATCAGACATTCATTAAAATGGCAGCTGTCACCCTAACGGACCCCTTGCCACATTCCACCTCTGCAGAGTACATCAATGTCAGACAGACTCTGAAGTTTTAGAATATTTTAATTCCTAATGTTAATATTTCCTGTGTCACAACCATAATATGTTAACATCTTCCAATTTCTGAGGAAATTATTTGAAATGTTTAGATCATTTTACTCTTCTGAAGCAGGTTCTATTAACATCTAGCATCAACAGAGAAAACAAAATGGCTACTAAATGAACTCCATTTGTTTTGTAAAGGAAATGCCAAATTTGTCAACACTGTCAGATGTCACCACTAAGATTTTCCATCTGATGGGCCAATGACGGATTTGACATTCAATGTGAAGTCATCATTTGTTTTATGGTTTAAGTAATTTTTATTATATTAACCCTTAAATGCATAACTCAGGACCAGGGACATCATTCACTAGCCTTCCTCCTTAATTTTTTAAAAGTTAGACATCAAATTTCTTAGTATTCCTCAATCTATTCATTCTAAAAAATATAACAAGCAAAAATATAGGTTTATAGGGTCGCTAGAGAACCGAGGTATGTAAATGCGTAAGTATATTTTTCCTGCACAACTATATTCTATATATCTGATGACTCAATATGTACAATATATCTTTATTCCTCGAGGTGGCACTGTTTGATACATATTGACAATGTGATGTTTCAGTCATAATTAACACAGGCATAAAACAAAAGAATATCATCACTAAAAATTTAACTGGTTTGAATGGTTTTAGTGCAGAGCAATTACTGTACACAATGAAATATAAATGTCACTGTCATATGATGGTGCATATGGTGAATAAACTGCCAGTGATCAAAATATTGATTTTGAAGCCATTGAAAATGATGGTTTTGAGAATATGGTTGAGATCACGAATATGAGCCAAATGCTGAATGTACTGTGGAAGTGCGCTCTGACGATGACAGTGACGGTAAAATTATCTGCTCAAATTGAACCCTTCTAAGTTTCAAAAGGTAACGAAATATGCTATATTTTATTCTTCTGTAATTGTTCTTAAAATATCATGAGATTTTTTTGCTATTGCAGCAGTTAGAGATCTATCCGTGCTGGATATATTGGTCCGGGTCGCTAAAGACCCGAATATGTTATAATGATTGCCGAAACATTCATGCATTTAAGGGTTAAATATAAAATAGTGTTTAATTTTTCTAATAATGTATAAATACTAAATATTCCGCATCCATTGCCTTTGTGGATCAATAGTCATCACTTCTAGCAGAGTTAGGGTTGAGGGAACATAAGATTCAGGGAACATAAGGATGAGGGATCACAACACTGGATAAAACAAATCGGTAACTTTTTAGAATAATGTTCCATCGTTAATGAATAACTATACAGGAGCAAATGACTTATGCACTATTAACATTGAAGTAACTACTAGTACCTAACAAGAAACTCTGATTAACGATTTAGTAAGTAATAGTGCTCAGCTGAAACTGGCAGCTATTAGCTAATCAATAACTATTATTTATTTTTAACGCTTTAGATAACAACCTGCAACGTACAGCGTAAGTAAACAGAATTTACAGCGTAACTTTTTTGTAATTATAGTGTACCTATTCAGTACCTCCGTGTAGGTATAAGGGAATAATATGCTAAATTTGGGGAATAAACGGGTAATAACCTATAAAATTACAAATGATTCTGTAAGTATTTTGAAACTAAGGGGTACCTATTCTAATATTATGTGGTATTATTAGCAAATTAGCTCAAAAGGGAAATGTATATAAATAATTACAATTAATTGCAATTATATACGTATATCAGCTGCCAGTAGTAACTGTAGCAGAATTATTATTGTCATCAACTAATCTTTCGTCCAGTGAACATTCAATGTAATTTCATATCAACTCTAAGAAATTATATATTCGTGGCCTTCTTACAGTATTAATGCATTAGAGCATGTAGCTAGATCGGATCGTAAAAGGGACATTATTCACAACGCAGTGACAGAATCAGAAACTCATGTAATTTGTGCACCAAAAGTTTTATTAACTAAGCACTAACGCGCATAACTAATCTAAACAAACAAACAAACAAACAAACAAACAAACAAACAAACAAACAATCACTCATACACGGGGGAAGGGCAAGTGAGAATGAAGCCATTAGAGAAACAGGGAACGAGGCTATGAAAAGGAGTCAGTTAACCTTTGAGTGAAACCATCAGCACCGTTTTACAACGGGGTCTATAGCTTATACTAAACCTCTGTTTCGTTAGGTTAAATATATGATTCTTGCATTGCCTTGGTCATTGACCAGTCATGAGTGTCCGGATGCAGTCTCGGATGAAAGTCTTGATGGTTTCAAGGTTTGGATCACTTTCTTCCGGGTTTGAAGAGTGATGAACTCCAAAGATGTTCTGACTTGATGGTGATTGGGAGTTTCTTCCCAGGTGGAAAGTGAAGAAGAGTTAAGAGAGACATCAGCTGAGATCCTTGGATCTTTGGTGAATGAAAAGTCAAGGCCGAAGCCTGGTACAAACTTAAGGGTTCCAGAAGAGTTCTAGCTCAGCATTCCCATCTTCTCAGAATCTAAAAGAAGCTAGACTGGTTGTGTTGAGGTCTACCAGGTGCGGCTACGCCGGCTCTGGGACTTAGCAACCAGAAGATGGGAAGGTGATGAGAGACGAGTGAAGAGACTAAAAGTGAGGCGGGTCACTGAAGTGAGGCCTTTTAAGTTCTGTGGAGGTCACACCTCTCGGGGGTCAAAGAGCCAATTGTGACTTGCACTTTTGGAGGGAAAGTTTATAACTCTTTGTCTTAGAGCATGGTATTTTGCATATGTAATTCGATTGGGTGTTGATGCAAAACTACTAAAAATTCTTAGAACACTAATATGTTGCATATGTATAAACATATTTACATTTAGTCATTTAGCAGACGCTTTTATCCAAAGCGACTTACGAATGAGGACAACCGAAGCAATAAAACAAACAAAAGAGCAATTATATGCAAGTGCTGTGACAAGTCTCGGTTAGCCTAACACAGTAAACGTAGCAAGGTTTTTTTTTTTTTTTTTTATAAAAAGAAAAACAAGTGCATAGAATAGAAGAGGGTTGTTTTTAAAAATAAAAATAAAACACGTCAAAAGAATAGAAAAAGAATAGAGAATGCTAGTGTTAGAGGGTCATTTTTATAATAAATAAAAAGAAAACAAGAAGATAGAACTGAAAAAGAATAGAGAATGCTAGTGTCAGAGACTCTCTTTATTTTAAAGAAGGCGAGTAGTAAGAATAGAAATAGAATGGAGTGCGAGCGTTAGACGGTCAAAAAGTGTTACTTTAAGTGCTTCTATACCACAGCAAAAACTACTAGCTGAACTGATAAAGTCAGTTATAAAACAAGAACAATTACACAAATTACAAGCGTAGATGAATACAACATAAAGTTACTAATAAAGTCAGTAATAAAGCAAGAACAATTACAAAAATTACATGCATGGATGAATACAACATACAGTTACTAATAAAGTCAGTAACACTAGTATTCGGGTGCAGAAATGTAATAATTGTAAAATAACACAATAGTGCTTTTCATTGCATAAGTTAAATATAGCAGACAGAAGCAGGTATTTATAGGCTGTTGTCTCTTTAAGACCAAATGCACGTACCTAATATACTGACACACGTCAGTTTTTTTCTCAGCTGTTTCGGTTCACTTAAGACATAACCGACTGTGTTTACCAGAATATTTGCCAAAATTGGTATTTTAATATAACTTTGTGTGTATGTTTCAGTCCAAAGAGAGTGAAAGAGGAATCAATCTGTGTGAATAGCGCCTCTCTCTCTCTGCGCATACTTGTTTCGGATGTGTGCAGCAGCGGGAGAAGCGTGTTCTCTTTTGCTTGAATGGTTTAAAATTGTTTGAATGGGTAAATTGGCAAGACAAAACAAATGCAAACGACAAACTTTAACTCTATGATTTTAAAAGTTACTGTGAGGAAAGAAAGAAAAAAAAACCAGAAGAACAATTGTTATAAAACATATCCAGTCATTATAAATGGTTCAGTTGAGTGACAGCAATAGACACAGTTACAGTCCAAAGTTATGTTAATGTTAATAATTTTAGGCAATAAGAGGGTAGAGGGGTAGAATCATTAAAAAAAAGGCAATTTCTGCTCTAATGAAGCAGTTTATTCTGCAAGGTGTATGTAAACTTTTGACCACGTCTGCATCACCTAAGAAGCACTAATCAGTCTTCTTCACTGAATAGATTTCCTTATTTAAGAATATTCTTGGATAAATTCACATTGAATGGTTAAATTCCTAATAGGAGTTTACATTCAACACACATTTGACAATAAAGAATTTAAGAGAATACATTATGGTAAGGAAATGAATCGTCATCACAACCTTCAATTTAGGGTTGTGCCAGTAGACGATAGTATCTTGTATCGACAATAGCCGTTAGCCTGTTGCTGATTTTTTTGACGACAGCAAGACAATTATTATTATTATTATCCGTCAAAAATGTAGGCGCCTATCTTTAGTGATGCAGTGCGGAGACTTGAAACTTGCCGCG
Source organism: Sinocyclocheilus grahami (assembly GCF_001515645.1). Classification (NCBI taxonomy): domain Eukaryota; kingdom Metazoa; phylum Chordata; class Actinopteri; order Cypriniformes; family Cyprinidae; genus Sinocyclocheilus; species Sinocyclocheilus grahami. The sequence continues at coordinate 33,711 of NW_015507535.1, read as the reverse complement.
GCGTGGCTGGCGAGTAGCTATGATCAACTCCGGTGGCCGTTTCGGAGCCGTAACACACCGCAGACGTGTGCAGTGTAAATAAGGGGTAAGAGATTTATTCATGATACAGTGTAGGTAGCTTCACTGATTATAACGGGAGTGTTTTTAAAGAGCATACTGTATAATACTCGCGCTAGACTGAATTATGTCAGTTATGATGTTCTTTGGTAATGTAAATATTCTTTGCTCTGTTTGAATAACTGAGGAAATGTAACTGTTTGATTAACTGCTCATCGTCAAACATTCCAAGAACATTCTTCCTCTCCTGAAAGATTTGCGCACGTCTCTGTCACCTCAGCGCCATCACAAGCCCTTACTGGCAACTCCTAACCACTTGAGAGACATCTCGACCTGTCTTAAATAACTGGGAGAGTAAGAGTGATTCTTAGCTTTAAGAAATTTGATAACTTGATTTTATACTTAAGTTTGAAAGTAGAAGTACATTTCATGAATTCACAGCACTTAAGACTAAAATGCCACTTTGAGAAGCTTGATAAATACGGGCCCAGAATTCCTGACCACACCATCTTCACTGACACTGGGCTTTAAAAATACATAACATTTTTACAAAGATTTTTTATTCCTACTTTACAGGGAATAAAACATAACTTTATCAATTACCCAAATATAGATAAATATCCCAAAATCCATGAAAATGAAGAAAGGTACCTTCAGTTTTTTTCTCATCTTGCCTTGCAAGCTTCTCTCGCACATCTTCATGAAGAATGTTCCTGTATTTACCAGTGGGTTTGTTACCCAAGCCCTTACTGGCAACTCCTAACCACTTGAGAGACATCTCGACCTGTCTTAAATAACTGGGAGAGTAAGAGTGATTCTTAGCTTTAAGAAATTTGATAACTTGATTTTATACTTAAGTTTGAAAGTAGAAGTACATTTCATGAATTCACAGCACTTAAGACTAAAATGCCACTTTGAGAAGCTTGATAAATACGGGCCCAGAATTCCTGACCACACCATCTTCACTGACACTGGGCTTTAAAAATACATAACATTTTTACAAAGATTTTTTATTCCTACTTTACAGGGAATAAAACATAACTTTATCAATTACCCAAATATAGATAAATATCCCAAAATCCATGAAAATGAAGAAAGGTACCTTCAGTTTTTTTCTCATCTTGCCTTGCAAGCTTCTCTCGCACATCTTCATGAAGAATGTTCCTGTATTTACCAGTTGGTTTGTTACCTGTAAAATATATGATGATTAGAGGGGGGTCTGTAAATGCACAGGTCGTAATATATTACTTGCAAATGGAAAAGATTCAAAGCATTTAAAATCCATAGGTATAGTGCCTTAATTGCACTTTTAGCTGGTAATGTGTGATTAAGGTGAGCTGACTGGGCAACAATTCATTAAAAACTTCTAACATCACCTCTTCAGTAATGGTCTGTGTTTCCACACTGTATCTCCATTAACAAATATGTACTGATCCTGCAAAATGAATGAATAACTCCAGATAAGTACAAAAAAAAATTACATATTACAAACACAAGCAGTAACGGAACATTATTTCTAGAGGTGGCTGATATATTGAATATTACTGGTCATTATAATATTGATTATATAAATTAAATATTACAAGATCGGATGTTTGAATTTTGTTCAGTAACATTTAAATGGAAATTGAAATTGTTTAGTTAAAATAAAATATTGTTTTTTCAGCAGCCAAATTTCTTGGTCCACACACGCGATCGCATTCCGATATCAGAATGTGGTCATAGATAAATTATAGGACACGATTAATTCCCCTCCTGAGTCCATATAGCAAGAGCTGCCGGGTTATGGTGAAAGCCGCACTAATGGCAGGACTAAATTAAGAATAAAGAAAGCTTATATTAAGATATACTTACTTGATTCATTATCTGCAATACATAAACTCTGATCTGTAATCATCCAAACGTGGCGCTCCTTCGATTTCTTCTTTTTTGTTCCCTCACACATCGCGATTACACAAACCATCATGATGTAGTATTTTTGGCGCATGCGCATTAAATAAAAGAGATACTTGTGTGTGGTTACATGTAATTTCAAGCTTTCCATTTCTGTTCAAGTTCAAGTTGTTCTAATGCATTGTGTAGTTAGACCAAAGACTATAGACTCATTCATGACTCATTCACCTAACTAAAAGTCAATCTTTTTTTTTACAGTGCAGTGTAACCTAGTCTAATCTAGTAAATGTATTTGAACCTAGTAAACCTAGTAAATGTATTTGAATGCAAATTCATTTTGTTTAGATTTGTTAAACGTTTGCTTGCAATTAATGCAATTAAATGTGTTTAAGTGACTTAGAACAACATAATGATATTGAAAGTATTCTGTACACAGATGTAAAGTACAGTACTATTACATACAAATACAGTACTATCATAAAATACACTGTATTTCAAATATTTTGTAGAAAATTAAACTTCATTGAGTTCATAGCACAGGAGCTGGTGATGAAAATTTCAACAATACATTTTATTGGAGTATACTGTATAAGAAAGTGTATTGAAGTTTAGAAGAAAAATAAATTTCAAGTGCATTAATGCACATAGTATATATAGACTAAATACATTTAAATATACATTAACAAATGTAATTTTGGAGAACACACTTAAGTTGAAATTAAAATAAATTATTTTACATGTGCTTTAGTATATTGATAAATATATCCAAATAAGTGTACTTATTTAAAATATATTTTTTAATAAAATCATAATTATGTAAAATGTATGTTTAAGTAATACTTAATTAGACATTATTATGAAGTGATTTTTTAAAAAGTGCACTTAAGTATGTTAAGACCTATTGTCATAAAAGTGCACTCTTTTTAAGTACACTTAAGTGGCCTTTAATTTAAATGATATTATATTATCTGCAAGTGCACTTTTTAAAAAGTATACTTTTAAGATTTGAAGTACACAAAAAGTACACTTTTAATACAATTAAGCACACTTCTTTTTCACAAGGGGAATCAAGATCAATGAAGAAATATGTGCTCTTGTAAACAATTCCGTGCTCTAGAAGTAATTTATTTATTGGTTGCATTAATGTGAATGTGATGGTAGGGCACAATGTTCACTATAAAAATACTTATAAAGGCTACAAATGCTATTCTGTCAAGAGGAGGGAGTGATTTTCTCCTCTTTTGTTATTTGATTATCATTAATGCTGACACTTATCTCAAGAGACGAGACAAGATTGGGTTACACGAGAACGAGATGAGGTGAGATTTTTACACATTATTTAAAAAAAATTCTCAATGACCAAATACATGACTGGAAAAATAGTCTGCAAGGTGCATTTTGAATTGTTTTAACTAATCACCTTGTAATAAATATCATTTCAGTGCTACTTTCGGAGTATGAATTATCCCAGTGGTTCTCAAACTTTTTGTGCCGTACTTGGCAGAATTTTACAGAAAATATTTGGCTCTCCAAGTACCACTATAATGACCAACATTAAAATACAGTAGTGTAGTATGCCTAACTATTCAGATACAGCTCTGCACAGTTAAAAAACGAGGCAGTTTTATTCCTAATGAGAATATTTGTTGTTGTCAGCCACTTTAACATTGTAAATACACAGTTTGAACATTAACACTGCACTGTGCTTACATACAGGTAAATAAAAACTGAAATAATGATTAAATTAAAATTAAAGTTAAATAAAAACTGTCCTGTACTTAAATGTAAAAAAAAATATATATAAAAATAAGTAAATAAATAAATAAAGATTAAATTGAAATGTATTGTGTTTTAACATTAATTTATATTTAATTTAGTGCTTCCTCTATGTACCACTAGTAGTACTCGTACCACACTTTTAGAACCACTGAATTATCTTATGCAGTAAAAGACAACAACACTCAAGCACTGTAAAATGTTTTGCCACAAACTCAAACTCTCCTGTTTTATTTCATGTGAGTCCCTTCAGGCTATAGAACTGTACATTAAATATGAGCTTCTAGAACTTTTGACCTCCTAACTGAACCCCTTTTCACAAATTGAACATAGAAATAAAACAGTATAAACAACAAAATATAAACAGCACACTCCTTTCTTAGTCTTATTAAGTGCAAACAATAAATGCAGACATAATCAAAGTAGGCTACTTAATATTCAGAGTGCAATTAGAGACCACATTTTTCAAGCATGATACAGAGCAATAGACAACTACACAACCTATTATAGCCTACATACTAATAACAGCCTAAATATGTTATATAGCCTAATTTGCGTGCATCAGGGAGTCGCACTCAAAACGCGGGGTATTAAAATCGATTTTAAATGCGCAGGCGCGTTTTACTTTCAGTTTCGGTTTAACGAACATGCGAACTGAGCTGAGCGTGCACTCTACATTAACGCTCTGCAACGAATCCTCCTTTAATGTTTCTTTTGGGCCAATGAGGCTCTTTTTTGGTTTGTTCATGCTAAAGTAAAAAAAAAAATAAAATAAAAATAGGCCAACCCTGCACACGTGGAGCCCTACAGCCTAGGCAAACCTGTTGCTTTAATCCGTGCCTGCAGCCAAAACAACCTAATAATCAGCTGCTGTGATGTCTGTTAATCAAAGAAGAAAAAAGAAGAAATCAATAACTTTTATAGCTTTAAGGATTCATCTATTTAATTTAGAATTTAGTGTTTGATAACTTTATTCAATTTCTGTACATTTCTGCTTAAGGCCACCGGTAGCTAAATATGACATTGATTATAATGGGTTTATGTCGAGATTGTTTTAAGTTCACTTAAATTAGAAGTTATTTTTAAAGTCTTTGAAATGTTAAAATTGATAGCTCTCAATTATATTGTAATGTTGAATGGCTATAATCAATGGTTGAATATTAAGGGGAGAAAACTATTTTATAGAGACATATTGGTCTCCGTGATACTGGCCTTCAATCTGTCACACACTGTGTTGGAGAGAACGACGGAGACGTGGATCAGAGAAACAATCTTTAATACATCCAAAACAAGGGGTAATCCATACTAGGAATGACTGTGACACGAACATGACGTTAGTAGACCCGACAAAGACAGACAGCACAGAATTAAATACATGGGGTAACAAGGGTAATTACAAGACACACCTGGATGACATGAACACAATCAAGCATGGGAGAAACTGGGTCACGGAGCACATGGGGAGGGAAAACACAACAAAACAGGTCCATATTCCTGACATATCGCCCCCCTCCCGGAAGGCGCATCCTCGCACCATAGAAACAACAGAGGGAGGAGGCTGGGGAGGAGGATGGGCACCCGGGAGGGGGCTGGCAGACAGAGTCCTTGGTGGAGACGATGCAGGGAGGAGACAGGAGGGGCTTGGAGCAGGCGGAGCCAGGTGGAACCCAGGCCACAGCCGTAAAAACAACCCATGGTGGAGCCGACTGAAGGAGGAACCATGGTGGAGGAAGGGCTGACGACTCCAGGCGGCCGGCCGATGGCGGCAGAGGAGCCCGAGGAGGAGACGGAGAGCCGAAGAGCCAGGGTGACGAGGAGGATCCGGAGAACCACGGCGGAACAGGTGGCTCAGGCAGCGGAGGCGTGGATCCGGAAGACCGTGGTGGAGCCGGAGCAACAGAGGACCAAGGTGGAGCTGAAGGGAAGTAGGAGCCTGACGGAGCCGGAGGAACGAGGCGCAGTTGGAGGAATAGAGTCCCGAGGTGATGGATGGATGACGACAGACCAAGGCGGACCCGGAGGGACGAGGGGACCCGGCGGAACCAGTGGACTGACAGGCCACAGCGGAGAGAAGGGAACTAGGAGTCATGGTGGAGCCGCTGGGTCGATGGGCCGAGGCGGAGTCTGGGACTCAGAGGCTGGAGGGAGAGGCCAGGGATTCTCCAGTCACACCGAACAGATGGTGGGCTGAGGGTGAGTAGAGGGGCTGCCAGACGACAGCGGTGGAGGAGGCAGGAGCAGGAGGGTGGTCATTTCTCAGCCTCCAGGCTCTCAGGGCTGTAATCAAGAGCAAAAACCATCCTTGGGCCAAAATTAGGAACGGAAGCCCTCTCTGTGTTGGACTCGAGGACACGAGCCCTCTCAGGGCTGAACTTGGGAACAGGAGGCCTCTCTGGGCCAAACTTAGGAACAGGAGCCCTCTCTGGGCCTAATTCAGGAACAGGAGCTCTCTCTGCGACAATCTTGGAAATGGAAGCCCTCTTTGGGCCATATTCAGGAACAGGAACCCTCTCTGGGCCTAATTCAGGAACAGGAGCCCTCTTTGGGACAATCTTGGGAATGGAAGCCCTCTCTGGGTCGTATTCAGGAACAGGAGCCCTCCCGGGGCTGGACATGGAAACAGGAGCCCTCCTTGGGCTAGACTCGGGATCTGTGGCCCTCCCTGGGCCATACGTGGGAACCGCAGCCCTCTCTGGGCCGTATTCAGGAACAGGAGCCCTCCTGGGGCTGGACATGGAAACAGGAATCCTCCTTGGGCTAGACTCGGGATCTGTGGCCCTCCCTGGACTATACGTGGGAACCGCAGCCCTCTCTGGGCTGGACGTGGAAACAGGAGCCCTCCCTGGACTGGATGTGGAAACAGGAGCCCTCCTTGGGCTAGACTCGGGATCTGTGGACCTCCCTGGGCCATACGTGGGAACTGCAGCCCTCTCTGGGCTGGACGTGGAAACAGGGGCCCTCTCTGGGCTTGATTCGGAATCTGAGGCCCTCCCTGGGCCAGACGCGGGAACCGCAGCCCTCTCTGGGCTCTGGTCTGGGGCTCGAGCCATCACTAGACTCTGGTCAGGGGCTATAGCCATCTCTCGACTCTGGTCAGGGGCTAGAGCCAAGAGTCTTTTCCTCCTCATTCTCCTCTTTTGGGCTGAGGTTAAGGAGATTGCTGCTGTCATCATAGGGCTTAGGAGTGAATTGGCCGGCAGGCCGGACAGACGTGGGAACGGAACTGACAGAGGGCTCTGATGAAGGAGGAAAGACAGGGGGCAGGTTGGTCCATAAATCCAGTTAGGGAACCTCTCAGCATACCACAGTCCCAGATCCACAATAAGCTCACCCTCAGCCATGGTGAAGGGGGCGGAGCTCCTCTCCGCGCTCTCGCTGTCCACTGCTCTTTCCCTCATGGTGGGCATTGTAGCTGGCTCTCGCACTTGGTCTGACGTTACTTGCAGCTGCGGCTCCGCGGCAATCCTCAGCACTGTCACTGTCGATGGCTCGTCAGTAGGGCTGTAGTACTCGAGTCCGGTCTCAGACTCGAGACATTTTTCTATGGTCTCGGACTTGTCTCGGTCTCATTGGTGTTTACACTCGGACTTGTCTCGGTCTTGGTCATTGGACTCGCCAAGTGTTCTCGTTGGTCTCGACCGAGTCCAGCAATATGCTTTTTTTCTCCTTCAAAACAAAACCACATTTGCATGTCGCGCCTGAAAACGCGTGGAAAACGCTAGGCGCGCCGCTTTCTCCTCCTTTCCAAAGCACTCTGTAGCCTGCGCTCTATGCTTGCGCTCCCGTGGCGTCTGCCGTTGCTAAGCAACTATGACCTGCACTCTTCATGAAGATGCGGAAGTTTCAGCAAAGGAGAAATGGATTTGCAGCACTAAAAATCCCTTGCAGTAGCTCTGCTACTAAATTAATTAAAAAAAATGGCTATCCTTGTACAGCTATGATCAGCTGTTTCTCCGTCTTGGCTTAGCTTTCAATTTTTTTTACGGGAAAGGATAAAGCTGATTGATTGAGGAACCTCTTTGGACTCGGTCTTGACTAGTCCTGGTCTTGGACTTGTCTTGGACTCGACAAAGCTGGACGTGACTACAGCTCTACTCGTCGGTCACGGCGGGCTCGGGCTTGAGCTCCGCACAGCGGGGTGATGGTGGGCTGGGCTCTGGGTCTGGCTGTGCTCTGGATCGGGGATAGACGCTCTCCAGACACTGGATGATAGCTTCCCTCCAGCTCAGCCCAGTGGTGTCTGGGAGGTTGACGGGGTGGTGGTAGTTTGCCCCGATCCAGAACAGTGAGTTCAGCGCAGCATCGTCGAAGGCCGTTAGAACGGCGAGCTGGCTGAACTCAACCGCATACTCCACAAGTGGCAGGTCCTTACACGGGCTAGGGAGACGAACAAAGCAGCGAGGGGATCCATGGGGAAACAATGGGAAACAATAAACACTGAACGAAACAGAAACAAAACGGGGGGAAAACACGCCAATATGACTTTTTTGTTGTTCGGGTCTTCATATACACACTGTGTCGGAGAAAATGACAGAGATGTGGATCAGAGAAACAGTCTTTAATAAATCCAAAAAAAGGAGTAATCCACACTAGGAATGACTGTGACACACAAACATGACATTAGTAAACCCGGCAAAGACAGACAATACATGGGGTAACGAGGGTAATTAAAAGACACACCTGGATGACATGAACACAATCAAGCATGGGATAAACTGGGTCACGGAGCACATGGGGAGGGAAAACACAACAAAACAGTTCCATATTCCTGACACAGTCATAAAAAAGATATTCAATATTAAAAATATACTGTCTTTATGTTGTTTGTACATTAATTTGAAGATTGAATGTGATTGGGTTAATTATTATTATTTTTTTTTATCTATTGACAGCACTAATATATATATATATATATATATATACATACAGTGGGGAAAAAAGTATTTAGTCAGCCACCAATTGTGCAAGTTCTCCCACTTAAAAAGATGAGAGAGGCCTGTAATTTTCAGAGTGACAATCGTGAGTTCAATCCCTGACTCATTATTTTGTGTAGAAAGAATTGAAGGAGAACAGAAGTTGGGTGAAATTCCATTGAGCAAGTGTGATCGAGTTTATCAATATTGCCAGATGAAAAGTATTACATGCTGTCATTATTGTCTTTTGAATGCAGGAGAAGTTAAAATAGAGGACATGGGTTGAAATGTATCAAAGAATGATTATATTCCATATTATTATCTATGTATGAGAATGATAAATTTAGGATTAGGGAACTCTGCAGCGAGTGTTTATGTATTCATTGTTTATTTTAAACAAAAGCAGGCAACTGTTAGAAAACACTCTCTGTCTTGTTAAGAGAATGTTCCAGATATGCCTCACCCCTCCTTTTTTCCCGCTCTCTCTGAATTCCCCCTCCTGTATCCATTTCTCTTTCTTGTATTATGTTTTAAATATCTCTTACTCATTTGCGAGGTATGCATGCTTAAATGTATACATTAGTTCTTGGTTTAAAGTGCAAACATGACTAAGGACTTTATTTACCAAATCTTTTTTCCCTGTATTATCCACAAATAAAAGTGATCTCTTCATGTGTATGTATATATTTATATTTATATATATATATATTTATTTTTTTTTTTTTTTACTAGTGGGTGCAGGACACTATAGTTCATATACGTAAGCAAGGATTGCAAAATAAATTAAACTGTTACATATTAAACCCAAAAAAATGTCATACAGTGAACTACCAGTACAATTGATGAAAATAAAAAATAGAAATTGGGACCAAAAATTATTCAGACACTTTGACCTTACCATGTTTTGCTTAATTGTGAGGTGAAGAATTTGCCTGGTCATGAAAGAAAGGAAAAGACAATCCCCAGAACAAACAGACTTCTAAGACAGTTAGCAATGGAAAACAGAAAATAAAATAAAAAAATAAAAAATGGCTGCTTAAGTCAAAAAGGCCACTGACAGAGCTGTGTGCTCAAACCATTAACAACAGGCTGAATGACAATGGGCTGCATAGGAGGATACCCCTGAAAAACCCTTGATCAGCAAGATAAATCCAATAAAACGCCTCTAGTTTGCTAAAGAACATATCAACAAGTCTGCAGAATTTTCTAAATCAATCCTTTGGAGTGATGAGAGCAAATGTAACATTTCTGGCAGTGATGGCAAAACTAAATTGTGGAGAACCAAAGGAGAAGCCTTGAAACCCCAGTGTCTTACTCCTAATGTAAAGCATGGTATTATGGTGTGGGGCTGTATGGCAGCTAGTGGACTAAGTAAACTACATTTGTGACCCTGGAACACAAAACCAGTCTTAAGTCGCTGGGGTATATTTGTAGCAATAGCCAAAAATACATTGTATGGGTGAAAATGATAGATTTTTCTTTTATGCCAAAAATCATTAGGATATTAAGTAAAAATCATGTTCCATGAAGATATTTAGTAAATTTTCTACTGTAAATATATTAAAACATAATTTTTGTTTAGTAATAGAGTCAGATGCTGCCATCAGCCAGGAAGCTCATGGGCCGTCTTTACATCTTTCAGCATGATAACGATGCCAAACACACTGCAAAGAAGGTTGGTGATTTCTTAAAACAGAAGAGGATTAAAGTACTAAACTGGCCACCACAAAGTCCAGATCTAAACCCGAATGAGCATCTCTGAGAGGTGATGGAACGTCGCCGCCTGGATGATGTGCCAAAAAACCAACAGGAACTGAAGAACCTGCTGCAGCAAGTCTGTGAAAATATTGAAGTTCAGGTTTACATGAACCTGGTTGACAGCATGCCCAGGAGACTACAGGCTGTCATTGAGGCTAAGGCCATGTTTACACTTGTGCATTTTCGTTTTAAAATGAAAACGATCCTAGTATACACTGGCATTTTCACTGCGTTTCAGAAACGATCCCCGTCTGCACTACACAACCCGAAAACGCATGTCACATGACCATTCATGCAGGTACCACCATAGATATGTAGAGGTAGATGCCCTATTATTTAGATGGCAGACACGTCTACGTGCTTTGAGCAGTCAAATGGGTAATCTACCTACACATATCTATGGGTACAACAATGAGCATGATGTTATTGTTTACACGGTCATCAAGGATACGCAGAGAGAATGTGGGCAGCCACACCATTGTTTTCAAAAGTCTCTGTTTTGGTCTGTTTACACTGAAACGCAACCCTGGAGTTTTCAAACTAAAACGGGGTCTGTAGCGTTTTCAAAAGTCTCTGTTTCCGAGGGTCGAAAACCCCGGAGTAGTGTAAACGACAGGTGTAAACATAGCAAAAGTTATGCGTTTTAAAATGAAAACGCACTAGTGTAAACGGGGCCTAAGTGTAGCCCAACAAAGTATTGATAGTTGTGTAAATATTGTCATAATAACAGTTGTATGAATAATTTTTGGTTGATTGTAATCCATTACATACCTTTCTATCAAAGTTATCTGATATTATCAAGATGAATTTGTCCTGACACAGTTTAACTCTTGAGTTTTTGTCATATTTTATTACCATTTTCTAAACTATAGCGAATAAACTGTGATAATGTGAGAAATTTTGAACGTGTCTGAATAAATGAGGAGGCAAAATCCTCACTTTTTTAAATTAAATGTAAATTCATGTCCCAGTCACATTTTCTTGGTTAAACATTACATTAATAGGCTATTCTATTTATTAAAACCAAGTATACATCTCATCGGTTTAGTGTTTTTTTTAAAGCATTTTACATTAAAAATGGCAGTAAGAATTTAAACAATATATTTTATTTAAACAAATATTTATTTTATTTATGAACTGATGTTCAGCTGTTCTGTTTAATAATAAACTTATTTTTGGTTAATCAGTCAACAGAGCTCGGTAAACACTGTCACAGATGTGGAGATGTACCTACACTGAACAAAATTATAAACGCAACACTTGTTTTTGCCTCCATTTTACGTGACTGAGGCCCATTGTTGTGCCATTCATCCACGACCATCACCTCGTGTTGCAGCATGATAATGCACGGCCCTGGAATGGGAGGGAGGTTGAATTCCTGGAAGCTGAAAACATCCCAGTTCTTGCATGGCCAGCATACTCACCGGACATGTCACCCATTGAGCATATTTGGGACGCTCTCAATCGGTGTATACGACAGCATGTTCCAGTTCCTGCCAATATCCAGCAACTTAGCACAGCCGTTGAAGAGGAGTGGACCAACATTCCACAGGCCACAATCAACAACCTGATCAACTCTATGCGAAGGAGATGTGTTGCACTGTGTGAGGCAAATGGTGGTCACACCAGATACTGACTGGTTTTCGGACCCCCCCGGACACCCCAATACAGTAAAACTGCACATTTTAGAGTGGCCTTTTATTGTGGCCAGCCTAAGGCACACCTGTGCAATAATCATGCTGTCTAATCAGCATCTTGATATGCCACACCTGTGAGGTGGATGGATTATCTCGGCAAAGGAGAAGTACTCACTAACACAGATTTAGACAGATTTGTGAACAATATTTGAGCGAAATAGGCCTTTTGTGTACATAGAAAAAGTCTTAGATCTTTGAGTTCAGCTCATGAAAGATGGGGGCAAAAACAAAAGTGTTGCGTTTATAATTTTGTTCAATGTATTTCAAAAAGCTGATTGCTCACTAAAACCCCCGCACAAATCATGTTTTCAGGCCATTTGAAGTTTGATGTTGACTTGACAAAGTGGTGATATATAAATGTTTGAGTTGTTTACTTACTTTTTTATTAGTCTTCCCATTAATGCCATCATATTGTTCATTCAGACTAATTCGCCAACGTTGAATGCGCACAAATGCAAGAGGCGAAATTTATCACATGAACCAGTCATAGCAGGTCATAATCAGTCATATAGAATCATATTGCGATTGAGGCATGCCTCCTCTCGTGTGACTTTCCCCCATTCATTCTTCATTACCCTCCTCCAAACCCACCCCACACTTTGGGGTTGTGTTTGAGCCCAAGTCAATGGGCTCAGGGAAGGCAAGATAGACGTGGACTCCCGATGTAACTTTACCTGCTGTTGTCGCTGTTGGACAGTTTTATTTTAGAAAAAAACAAGTGATTTATACACTTTTTGTGTCATATATTGTAATATTTGCATTTTTTTATTTTTGTACTGATTTATTTTTTTCTGCACTACACTGCCTCCCTTGCCTTCTTGTAGGAAATGCCCCATATATGGATCATTCTACAGAATTGGTCCAAAGTCAGAGCTGGAAACGTCTTGGGGAAAAAAAAAATTGCATGCAAATTGTATAATAACCAAGGTACTCATTTCTAGTAATTGCAGTTAATTCTCATATTGTATTTTTTTGAAAGTTATATATTTGTCCTCTCCGCAAATTTGTCACTACTAAAACATTTATAATCATTTTTTAATTCAATTCAAGTTTATTTGTATAGTGCTTTTCACGATCCATTTACATTTACATTTAGTCATTTAGCAGACGCTTTTATCCAAAGCGACTTACAAATGAGGACAATAGAAGCAATCAAAACTAGCAAAAGAGCAACAATATGTAAGTCCAAAGTCTCGGTTAGCCTAACGCAGTACACGTAGCAAGGTTTTTTTTGTTTGTTCATAAATATATATATATATATATATATATATATATATATATATA
>NW_015507535.1:0-20147 GCF_001515645.1 Sinocyclocheilus grahami | reverse complement strand
CAACAACAAAGAAAAACAAGTAGATAGAATAGAAAAAAATAGAAAACTAGTGTTTTTTTGTTGTTCTTTTTAAATAAAAAAGAAGATAAATAGATAAAGTAGAATTAGAGGGTCAAAGTAAGATGGAACAGATGTGTTTTTAGTCATTTCTTGAAGATGGCTAAGGACTCAGCTGCTCGGATTGAGTTGGGCAGGTCATTCCACCAGGAGGGAACAGTGAATGAAAAAGTCAGTGAAACGATACAATCGTTGCAAAGCAGCTTTACAGAAAATTAAGTTTCTACAATATATTTAGTAGTAGCTTGTCAGTGGTGACTATGTGAAATTGATGTACATATGGCAGAAATGTATGGTAAAAATCAGTTAATGGCGTAATCAAACAGACGATGAACACGATTATATGTTGCAATCAAACTTGTAGCAAAATTTGGTAGTTTATGTTGTTTCAGGGTTGGCATCATTTGAGGTCCTCTGAGGGGTTTGCATCATCTCTTCTCAGGTGTTCGGTCATCTCAGGTCTTTGTAAGAGCTGGATCCAGACTGAAGCTTGTGTAATTCCTAGTTACAGAAACAGATAAACAAATAGAGACATAATTAGCGTAGCTGCTGTTCCAACCAAGCAAAAATGATTTGTTCAACCCAAGCTAAGGAATGAGAATGTGCATTTGATGAGATATAACAGTAGTACAAGATTATGAGATGTTTTAAAAGCTCTACCTCCTTTAGTGGACTTTGCTATCCTAGGTACTACCAAAAGTCCAGAGTTTTGTGACCTTTAGGGAGTGTGATGGATTGTAGCGTGGTAGAAAGCTAGTTAGGTTACGCAGGAGCTAAACCATTAAGGCCCTTGTAGGTAAGTAATACTATTTTGTAACTGATACGGAACTTAATAGGTAGCCAGTGCAGAGACTGTAAAATTGAGGTAATATGATATTTTCTTGACCTGGTAAGGACACTAGCCACTGCATTTAGGACTACCTGTAGCTTGTTTATTGAAGATGCGGGACAACCACCTAGCAGTGCATTACAATAGTCCAGCCTAGAGGTCATGAATGCATGAACAAGCTTTTCTGCATCAGAAACCGGTAACATGTTTCGTAGCTTGGCAATGATTCTAAGATGGAAAAATGCTGTTTTTGTAATTAGAAGGGCTTTATTGGTCTATTAAGATTTTGCTTATATATATATATTTATATAATATGTTTCAGTCATGACTTTTTCGGTAGTGACAATTTTATGGGATAACACCAAAAAGAAGAAAAAAGATGTCACTACCGAAACTCCACCAAATGTTTTGGTAGTGGAAATTTTTGATAATTTTGAACCTAACTCGAAGCTGCTAATCAGCACATGGTTAGCTAGCACAGTTCTGGACAGTGGTACACATATAAAAACTAAATGTTATGGAATAACTTTCAAAAAACTTGTGCTTAATTGCAGAAAAAAAGGTGTTTAGTAGTTAAGTTCCTTAAAATTACAGATTTTTCAGACTATTGAACACATTTACCTCAAAGTGATAGGGCCTATCTACTCACCACGTAGCTACAAGAGAGAGGGGGGCACAGGCATATTTCCTGATCATAAATTTTGTGGTGTAGTTAAAATCAGTCTCAGCCAATGGGCTAAAACATACCGTTTCGGTAGTGACATGAAAAATGTGGGACACATTGTTTTTTTTTTTTTTTTACATAAAGTTTTATAATTTGCAAAGAAGTGAAGTTTTTTTAACTTCACATTTTAAAAGAATCAATAAGATGCATTTAAAAATAACAATGGAAAGAAATACAAAAATTATTTCAATATCATTTTCCTTAGTTGAAATTTAGGGGTACAATTGAAAGATCCCAATAAATTATGATTTTATATATATTAAGCTTACTAATAGATAATAGACGGATCTTAGTAAACATCTAAGATTTAAATACTTAAATGCTTTTTAAATGTGTTTTTGAATGTGGGACAGCAGTTTTAACCAGTTCTGTAGAATGGACCATATGGTTGGTCTCAGAACATAAAAATCAATAGCCAGACAACCTGCTTATTTAAAATGTCTTTAATTATTCATAGATTTCTCATTTGATATTTAGTCTCCACCCAACTCAGAATTGCAGTTATTAAAATAAAGAATATCAAAATAAGGATAGTAAAACCTATCAACTTGACAGTGAATAGTAAAAAAAATAACAGATAAAGTTAAATGTTTATCAATGTTTTGGCCCAAAAAAAAAACATTCTGGAAACACTAAAATATACACAAAGACAAAGAAATTTAATTTCCTCTAACAAATGAGTACATCATCCCTGAGAACATTGCAAACCTTCTGTCGGATACTATTTTCTGCCCTGAGAGAACAGGATGCTATACAGACAGACGGCACACCTAAAAGTCAATCATTTTTTATGTAATAAAATTGTAAAGGCATCACTTTGGGTCAACATATGAACTAACTCATTCTTTGAGACATAGCTGGCTCAGATATCTGCCTCAGACTGGAATTGGCAGGTTGTCCCTGAAACAGGAAGCTCGTTGGGGAACTGGGTAGCTGCATAGATCCTGATATATTCGAGCCATCTGATCACCGGCCATGTCATCTGAGATTTCCAGATTCCCGCTGCTGTACTGGGATCGCCGGGCGGTCACTGCATCCACCAACTGCTGGCAGTTCAATGCTGTGATCTGTTTGGACAAAGAATTAGGTTATTGCTATGTTTCATAATATCTTCAATTCAGGTTATTAAGAAGATAAACAGAAAAAAATATGAAAAGATTCTGCAGCAAAAAAAGCTACTTTTATTGTCTATGAGTAAACTAACAAATGTAATTCATATTAAGAAAGTCTCCATTTTCAATGTTTACAACAAGGTTCAATTGGTTAATGCATTAGTGTGAAAATCTATTTACAGCATTAATTAATCTAGGTTAATGTGCTTTTAGAAATCTACCATGGTTTATTCATGTTCATTCATACTACATTAAATGTCAATTTATACAACTAACAATCTATTATGAATATAATGTAATTTATAATAATTACCTGCACAATGATTAATTTGCTCTTGACAGTGCTGAAATCATTAAACTCTTCCCCAAAACAGAGTGTGACAGTGGGCTCCAGAGACTGATATTGACCCTCCTGATATAACTGCAGCACTGAAGGAAAAAAAAAAGTTATTTGTGATATAAATCTTATCCATTGATCCAATTAGTACATAACTAATGAATCAGGTCAATTGCATTTCAAAAATAGTTAAATAAATAAACTGATGCTGATAATGTTATTAATGACCTTTAAGTACCTTATATACTGACACACTTGATTTTATTAGTAAAATGCAATTGGGAACTGTATTTCAGCAGTCTTGAACTGAAACAGACTTTCACAAAAAGAATTCTGGAGTTATAATATATCTGGGAAGAAGTTTGTTTACCTTGCAGGAACCTGGCAGTGTCAAAGATCTTCACCACAGCATCTCGCTCCAGTTTACAGGGGTTGGGGTTATACTGAGGGTCCTGGCCACTCCAGAACACTCTGCTCTGGCACAGACGCTTGATAAAAATGCCCTCTCTGTTAGCACGCAGCAGTATGCCACGCTCCAAATGACTGAAAAGTTTAAGGGTGATGTGACGCTGACGCTCGTTCTCAATGAGATCAGCAGATGGGAAGCGGATATTCTGAAGGCTGTCTGGTCCATACAAGAAGCCGCTAGCCAGAGGGGGCTGGCAGGGGGAGATACGGCAGCCCTCTGGATGAGTGGTAACCGTGCTGCCCACCAGCCGACCTCCATAGTAGAAACAAATCATCATCTGAGAGAATGCTGGAGACAGGGAGAAATGTGTGCTTAACTGTACCATGCATGCAAAAGTGAAACAATTAATGATGTAAAACAGGGTTCCAGGGTGTTCCATGACTTTTCCAGTCAACTATAGACCAGCTCAATGCAAATGACTGTAAATGATGTGATTAATTAATAATATCATTATATATATAATGATATTATTCATTAATCACATAATTTACAGTCATTTGCATTGAGCTGGTCTCTGCCCTTCTACCTGATACCATGTACCACTATATGTCATAAAGCTTAATGTATATACACATATTTTATATTTATTTATATACTTTTTTATTTGCACTTCTGGTTAGATGCTAACTGCATTTAATTGTCTCTGCACTTGTCTCTGTACTCTGCACAATGACAATAATGTTGAATCTAATCTAATCTAAACATGCCAAAATAATTCTGCCATGGGCTCTTTGGGTACGGAGACTATGAGATGCGATTAAAAACAGAAAACAAAAAGTCCTGAACAAATGTACTAATATGAGTTTATAAAAAATAAATAAATTCACAACACAACAGAATCTACAACTCACATACAACAGAAATGGCATACCAGCATTGAATGTACCTGCAGGATCTTGATGAACAACAGCAGCTGTGAATATTCATAAAACACATAAACATGAACACAAAATGTAATTTACAAAATATCAGTACCTACCACTACAACAAGAAAGAAAGAAAGAAAGGGTGCAACACAAAACACTAAGTCAGCAACTCTGACGGAAGTTAGTCAATCTCACACTGGCCGTGTAGCACATAAATTTGCAGCCAAATTATTTTTACATTTTCCATGTAATATTTTGAAAACAGTTTTCATGCACACGTTTAAGAAACCAAGAAAGTACTCATGTAAAAATTACTTTTATTTTCTTAAATATTCTTAAAATATTAAAAGTCACAAACAGTTGTACCATTGTGAGATCCCTGCTGCCACCATTCCTGCACTGATGGCATGTTACTGCCTTCATCAAGGGGAGAATGACTACGCTTCAGGATGCCCATGTATTCATCATTTGGAGACTGTACATACAGATTATGTAGAAATAATAAACCATGAGTCAATTATTGCCACAATCCACACTAAATCTTTATTCCCCTCAATACCTTCATCATTCACCATTCTGAGGGAAAACTGAGTAGTTAAAGGGATAGTTCACCCAAAAATTTAAATTCTGTAATTAATTACCCTCATGTCGTTCCAAACCGGTGTCCTTTTTTTAATTAAAATTTTTAATTAAAATTTTACGAAGCTACGATAATACGTTTTGTGTGCAAAGAAAACAATAATAACATAATTTATTCAGCAATTCTTCTTCCCAAGTTACCGTCTTTCACCATTTTGGAGAGTACCCCAGAACGTAATCAACGTAGTTTACGTTCAGTAGACAGCGCGCACATGCTGAACGTAAACAACACTGATTAACGTTGATAACATTCTGGGGTACTCTCCAAAAGGGTGGAAGACAGTAACTTGGGGGAGTATTAATAAATTGCTTAATAAGCTATGTTATTATTGTTTTCTTTGCGCACAAAAAGTATTCTCGTAGCTTCGTAAAATTACGGGTGAACCCCTGATGTCACATGGACTATTTTACCGATGTCCTTGCTACGTTTTTGTGTGTTGATCATGGTAATATCCTTGCTGTCTATGGAGTGTCAGAGAGCTCTCAGATTCCATTAAAAATATCTTAATTTGTGTTCCAAAGATAAATGAAAAAATGAAGGTCTTACGTGTTTGAAACAACATGAGGGTGACAGGATTTTCATTTTTAGGTGAACTAACCCTTTAACAGGTGGATAAATGGCAATACCTCTTTAAGAAGTTCATCCAGGTTTGGTGAGCAGCCCTTTTCAGTATCAGTGGTGCAGCCAGAAAGGGCAGAGACTGTGACTTTACCCACTACAAAATAAAATATACAGCCACTAATTAACTTAATTTGTAAAGACATTACATAATATGACATAATGTACATAATATTACATAACATTTAGTTAAAAATTAAATGGGCATTTTGTAGAGTCCCTGAACTTCTATTAATGCATATCTGCATAAGAATTTGCCTCTGTGCTATTTCTAATGTTTCTTGGAAAAGTAAAAAAAACAAAGCAAACACGTACACTTCTGTTCCTCCTCTGGCACAATCCGGTACACTTTGTAAGGCTCAGAGATGTCAAGCTGGGATCGGTCAGTAACTTCCTCAAAATCTGGGCTCTTGTTGAGTGCACAGCGCAATCTGGTCTTCCATGTCGCTGGTTCAGCTTTATCCCCCTCCTTAAACTTCCCTTTAAATATCGCCCACGCCTGTGAAAACAAATGCTTAGTCAGATATCACCACAACATCTGAATTGCTTTCAAAAAATTTACTTGTAAAGTAACTGAGGGGCTGAATACAGTGGACATTTCATTGTATTTTAGAACAGACAAACAGTTGCAGGACATCATTAATGTAACAATATAAAATATAATTTAGTTAAAAAAATTAATTTAGCAATAAATTATACTATAATTATAATAATTTTTACTTTAGTTATGTTTTAGTTAGAAATTCTAACTAAACAATTACTAATTACTGGATAATTACTGTAAAAATAAGTATGCATGAGGGTGAAAGTCAGCAATGTCAAACTGTGACAAAATCTCAACAGAGATAACTGTCCATTAGTTCATTTTAACATAATTTAAAATAAAGCATTGCACATTTAGATGTTATGTTTGTGTCAAATTTAGCGTATCATTTGCCATTGTCTAAATAAATTATCTAAATAACCAGAATCTTATCATCTACATATTACAAAATCTACATACTTTTATCAAACAGCGACAACAACAAAACTATTAGTAGTAGTAGTAATAATAATAGTAAGTTAATAGTAACAGCAGCAGCACTTTATATAGACTAAATTATAATTTATAATAAAAGAATGCTTACTTTGAAGATAGACGCATCCACCTCCTGGTTGTAGTCTTGTTTTCCTGCATGTTTCCAGGGGATTCTGAACATGGTGCGGTTCTCATCCTCCCATAGCAGTCCATTATAGATGTTACTGTCGATCTGTTCTATAAGCCACTGTTTTAGTCTGCGACCACCCGGATTCATCTTTTACACTCTTACTTAATTCTAAAGTCGTTACAGCGGGCTGATGAGGAATATGTAATTTACATTCACAACCATCCACGCCGCTTTATTTATAAAAGACACCCGCTCAAGTGAGGAACAGAGAATGTCATGACAAAGGATTGGCCAGCGCAACACCGAGGCGTCCAATCAGTATGCCTTAGGGCTGGTGACGTATGAATATGTAAATTTGATTCTACGAAGCGGAGGCATTTACAAGAAATCTCTATCCAGCTCTGGAGGTGTGTGAAGTGATCTGAAGGGAAAGAGGGGAAAGGCACTTTACAAATTCATACTGTTTATGTCTGAACCAAATTCATTCAACTCTCCTGAATATCCCACTGATGGGGTCATGAGATACATGAGATGGATCTTATTCAGATATACTGTACATAAACTGTAATCCATTCTGCTCATGAAACATAATTATATCATAAAACAGTTAACATTATTTCTAAATTAGATACTTTTTTAAAAAATGTATCTTTACATGTAACTATCACAAACACTGACTTAAATGATGGATGTTCATCATTGGAGCATTTATAGATTTACATTTAATAATGACTGGCGAAATAAAGCCTGATTGTGGTTGCATGTTCTGAAATGGTTAACATCCCATGTCACAGCCACGTCTAATCTGTTGTCAGGAAGTTTAAAGATCATGTGGAAACCATAAAAAGCAGATCTTGGAAAGGTAAGGTTGCATGCTGGTGGTGTGTTTGAGGATATGAGCACAGGTAGTGGTCATCGTGAAGGAGTTCTCCCTTTAAGACAATGTGAGAGGAAGTTAAGCATGACAGGACTCAAATCAAAACAAGTCATTCTTACTGGTTCAACAGAGTGAAGTAAGGGTGGGCAATACTCTAGTTAAACTGTATGCTAATACACTCCATATATAAATCAATATACTTTATGTATGTATGTATGTATTTATAACCTGGTCTTTGGGAATTAAAATCATTGTGATATCCACTATGTTGCTTAACTGTGTATGGTTTGCAAATCATCATGTAAATATTGTGCAGAACAGTGAAGAACTGTGAAAAGGAACAAAAGCTGATACTGCAGTGGCAGCAAGGGAATAATACAACATTTATATATGTGTGTTTCTTAATAAAGAAGTTAATTTGTTGTTGTTATAGCTAAAGCAGATTAATCACTTTAATTTTTAAGGCATCCCACATTAACATAATAGTAATAGGCAAACATAAGCTGTGGTTTAATTGTCCCATGGTTGCAATAAAATATCTAACAAACCGTTTTATTTATTATTTACTTTAAATTGAGAAAAAAAGTTCATGCAGGAGGTATGTAAATACAGTACATAGGAAGCATAAGTCAAAAAGCATAAATCATTAAATAGCAGTCCAAATATTGCATTCAATAAGGTTACTTTAGTGTTGTAGTGCATTTTTCACTGATAAATTATATATGCCATTACTGCCAAAGCTAAAAGATCCAAATGCTCTTTGGAAAAGAGCAAAATTTCATTAAAAAAAAAACACATTATGTGTGCAACTCAAGCTAACAGATTCAAGCAGCTTAAATGTGGGGTAAACAATTTTTCAAAATCGCTTTAGAAAAGTTTCGGGCCGACTAGCAAAACGAACTTGTAGCCAGTAAGCAGTAAGAGGCGTGTCTACTCATGATGTGGAGGAGAGAGCGTTCAGTGCACAGGACGGACATTAGCGAGCCGAGCGACAGAAAGATAGAGATGGTGGATAAAAAACAAAAGAGGAAAACGTCTGCGGAACAAAAGAAGGCTTAAGCTTTAAGGCAATAAGGCAAGAAGTAGGACCCGTGTAAATATCGGATCAGCTTTCCAGCGCTGGAGAGAACTCAAGGAGCGGAAGGCCTGCGATCGGACGCCGAGGTTGCTTTGTTTCTTCTCGATAGGTGAGTAACACCGTGTCTGCGTCGCAACAGCTAAAGTCTGTCTAGTACACTGGACGCGACAAAGCAACCGTTGAAAATCATTTGAAATTTGTGTCATGAATAGAATGCAGCAGCAGTTTTCTGTCGGGAATTTGTCGTGTCGTGTCGTGCCACGCCACATCCAATGTAGACCATAGATATGTATATATATCTATGGTGTAGACAGCATCACTGATTATAATGAGTTCCATAGTATTTTGTCGCGCTGCGCATCACTCGCGTCCGGTGTAGAAACGGTGTAACATTGGTTTTGCTTTGTTTCACAGAACTATTCGTTGCCTGGGTTGTAGGGCTATGCCGGTATCAAATTTTCATGTTGCGATTAATTGCTAATGCTTTTATTACGGTATACGGTATTATCACAGTATTGAAATTAAGTAAAAAAAAAGTGCTGTCATAATACAGTATAACAGGTTTAATAACTTTTTTCTTATAACAAAAATAACTGAACATTTAAATGCAATAAAGCAATACAGAAAAATTTATAAAGTTAAAAGTTTTACACAGATTAAAGTGCAAAAGAACTATAAAGACCAATAGGTATCACTTTACAATCAGACCTCATTAGTTAACCTTAGTTAATGCATTAACATTCACAATGAGCAATAGCTACATTTGCTACAGAAGTTATTAATCTTTGTTTAAAAATACTAGTCTTAGTTCATGTTAGCTCATTAAACACCACAGCAGCAACTCTCAATTTTAACATCCAGTTATTAAATACTGAAATACCTAAGATTAATGAATGTTCAGAAGAATTTTTCAGTGGCAGTTTATGTTAACTAATGAATTAACTAATGTTAACTAATGAAGCCCTAATGTAAAGTGTCACCGAACAATAAAGAATCAAAACAATTTCAAACAATATCTAGGGCATGTTGTAGTTTAAAATGTAAAAAAAGTTTGAAAATAAATAGCCTATTAAGTCTAAATATTATATATAAGTAATATATACATCAGAGTGCGCACGCGTCTTTCACGCAGCATACAGCGGTGTTGTGCATTTTGACCAGTTTATGGGAAAAGTATTCTTAAAATGCATTCAAAATTCGGAATAATTTGTAATATATAATTATTCACGGTATTTAGAAGTGCCCACGATAACAATATCGTGCATATTCATTACCGTGATATATCGCATTACCGAATACCGGCACAAGTCTACTGGGTTGCGTAGGTATGTGTGGGGCGGAGCTATCAAAATAGGGGTGAGACCCTTTTGGGGTAGGGGCGTGTTTGTTTTGGTGATTTCAAATGTCAACATTGGCTACCAGAAATTGCTTACCCCACCTTTAAGGGAGTTAATGAAAATTACTCTTTGAATCACTGTGCTTCATAAACTCAAGATGAATATAAACACTTCTGAGTGCTCACATCAGCATGACTATAATATAAAGGGTGACTGCTCTGCAATCTTTCATGTGAAATGAACTACACATGTCAGATTGCCTCACATGCCATTACAGTCCAGCTAGGGTTAAAGCAGGTGGTAAAGCAGAAACGGACATCAGGGCCGCTTTCATC
The DNA here is from genome assembly GCF_001515645.1 of Sinocyclocheilus grahami. Taxonomy (NCBI): domain Eukaryota; kingdom Metazoa; phylum Chordata; class Actinopteri; order Cypriniformes; family Cyprinidae; genus Sinocyclocheilus; species Sinocyclocheilus grahami. The sequence continues at coordinate 9,720 of NW_015507535.1, read as the reverse complement.
TTATGCCTCCTGATGCACTGTACTGGTTATAGGATAGAGGATAGATATGAGATCCATGGCTCATCAACTCTGGATAATTTGGTCTCCCTGTTGCTGCTGTTCTATGTATAGACTCAGTAAAGCTTTGACTTGTTCCAGGTCTTTAAAGGGGCTGGGTCTGTAGCTGGTCCGCAATCATGCCCGGTACTAAAAGAGAGAGAGAAAACATGTGTTCAGTGCAAGCAAGCATTTATATAACCTTTTCCATCATCAAAACCAGAACAAATTGAAGGTTGTGGTATGACTCAGAGACAACAGAGCTTAATAGTATAGTTTCAGTTGCTGTGCATGGTTTGATGCAGAGACAATAGGAAATAATAACATTTTATGTCATTTTTATTATGCCGTTCTGTATGCTATGTTTTCCCTATGCATAACTGAAATTGTGTTGTCAGAAGCCATTCTCTGTTGTACTGGTGAGATCTTAGTGACTCAATCGCATTTCTTCACATAAATAAAAGCCGAAATGTTGAGTGACTATCTTTAATCTGCTCATTAAAAGGACAGCCCCATGTAAACACGTGCTGGATGCTATTATAGGCTTTTCTGGAAACTCTTAAGACTCACAAGAAATTAATTTGTTAGAAATCAGTTTCACTTTTGATCACAGTGCCCTGAGCCAATGTCAAACAAATGTTCTTTGACCAAACCAGAATCATACACCGATCATTAAGTGAATGGTGTTAGAATTTTCCTATGAATCCCATCAGGGGGTTTCTTCTGGGAATGGCATCGCTGTGTTTAAATAAAAAACCTGACCTCTGCCTTAGTAATCCTATTCTCACATCATCCACGTATCATCAGCAGGTTATTTTCCACAGAAAAAAATAACATATGCTAGAAACACAGCATCCAAGCTTGTAATATATTTAACAGTCGAGTGCAGCTATGTTATGTCTTGAGAAGCATGGTGGGAATTCCCTGGCACACAGCCCTGCTCAGGGTCTGTGCTGGAACAGAGTGGGAGGACAGACATCCGTTTACTTTCCAGGCAGACTGCCTTTACTAGATTAGGCTTGCCACACAACTTGTTTTACATGTTGTTCACTAAGACAGCCACATACTTTAGCAGTTCCATTTCTGGATCATTATGATTCAAAATAACTTAAACAACTAACTGCCAAAAAAAATGTTTTTATGTTGTGTGCGTATGTGTGTATACATAGAGTATCAGAAATATTATTCTTCAATATGTTTTTGTTGTTGTTGATTTACATTTTGAAATTAATCTGTGAAATTAAACAAAAAACAACATTGTACAATACCAGGAATTGGCAAGTATCTGGTGTGTACAATATCTTAAACACATTAAAAGTAAAGTAAATTTAGCAGCTGGGCATCAGACTATTTATTTGCTGCATAAATGAACAGAGAGACACAGAATTTCTTCTCTTCTGGTTATCTAGCCAAAGCAGTTTCACTATGAGAGTGAGCATTTATGCTTTCCCCACTCCAAATGGAAATGTTCTTTAATTCTTGTTACAAGTGTGTCTTTACTGTTGCATGTTTACTGTGAGTGGAACACAAATAAGCAAAATAATAAAAGCCAGAATAATCTGTGACCACTTACAGCTTCCTGCCAAAACGCATTCTGCATTCTTCTACATCTTGCGGACCAACATCTCAGCTGAAATCTCTGTATGACTTTATATAGGAACATTAGATTCAGGTCTAATCTATGAAGACAGAGCTACTTAGAATCCCTGCCAAACCACCAATTGATCACCTCTAGTTCCAGCAGCTCTGGAACAACTTCGCACTGCGAAATATTTCACCAAGCTCGACCTTCGCAGCGCCTACAATCTGATTCGCATTCGGGAGGGGGACGAGTGGAAAACGGCTTTCTCGACAACGTCGGGGCACTATGAATACCTCGTTTTGCCGTTCAGCCTGGTCAACAGTCCTTCAGTCTTCCAAGCCTTCATTAACGATGTTTTCCATAACATGCTGAATCAGGGGGGTCATAGTCTATATTGATGACATCTTGATCTATTCGGATACCCTGAACTCACATGTGCAGCACGTGCGGGCTGTTCTTCAGAGGCTCATTGACAACCAGCTATATGCCAAGATGGAGAAATGTGAGTTTCACCAGACAGTTACCTCTTTTCTTGGTTACATCATTAGCGCTGAGGGGGTAGCTATGGATGACAGGAAGGTACAGTCTGTGCTCAACTGGCCTCAACCGATGACTGTAAAGGAACTACAACGCTTCTTGGGCTTTGCTAATTTCTATAGACGTTTCATTCGGGACTTCAGCACCATTGCAGCACCTCTCACCTCCATGCTAAAGGGAGAGAAGCGACAGCTACTTTGGTCACCATCAGCCACCGGGGCTTTTCAAAGGAACGCTTTACCTCCGTGCCCATTCTTCACCATCCTGACCCTGAGGTAGAGTTTTTTGTGTAGGTGGATGCATCCAACACGGGCATTGGAGCCATACTCTCTCAGCGGCAGGGTAATCCTCTCAAGCTCTTTCCCTGTGCCTTCTACTCTCGTAAACTCAACTCTACGGAACAGAGCTATGATGTGGGAGATCGGGAACTTCTTGCCATGAAGGCAGCCTTGGAGGAATGGCGTCACTGGTTGGAGGGGGCCAAACTTCCCTTTGTTGTTCTGACTGATCATCGCAACCTCGAGTACCTCAGATCAGCCAAACGACTCAATCCACGGCAGGCAAGATGTTCCCTATTCTTCACACGTTTCAACTTCAAGGTAACCTATTGTCCTGGATCAAAGAATTCTAAGGCAGATGCGCTCTCCAGGCAGTTCGAAGCAGCTCAGATCCCTCCTTCCAAGGAACCCATAATTCCCTCTAACCTTATTCTCGCTCCGGTTCAATGGGACATTATGACAGAAATTGCAGAGGCCCAGATCAGTGAACCCCCTCCGCCAGAATGTTCCCCCAGTCATACCTATGATCCCACTAGCCTTCGTCATCGTGTTATGCAATGGGTTTACAACTCTCCCAGCGCAGGTCACCCCGGGATTACAGCCACCATTCAACTCATCTCCAATCAGTTCTGGTGGTCCACTCTCCAGGCGGATACCATTAAGTTTGTTCGTCAGTGTACTATTTGTGACATCTCCAAATCTTCCCACCAACACCCAGCAGGTCTTCTTCAGCCACTTCCTGTTCCCCAACGGCCATGGTCACACATAGCTATAGACTTTGTCACTGATCTCCCCAGCTCAAGGAACTATACCACCATCTTAACGGTCATTGATCGTTTCTCGAAGGCATGCCGTCTCATACCCCTAAATAAACTCCCCACAGCCTTTGAAACAGCAGAGGTACTCTTCGAACAAGTCTTCTATTTCTACGGACTCCTGGAGGACATTGTCTCGGACCGTTGTCCTCAGTTCACTTCCCGAGTTTGGTCCGCGTTCTGCCAACACCTCAATATTAACGTCAGTCTCACCTCTGGATAACACCCACAGTCTAATGGCCAGGTCGAAAGATTAAACCAGGAGTTGACCCGCTTTCTGCATGCCTATTGCCACCAGAATCAGAGCGACTGGAGTCGCTTCCTCCTGTGGGCGGAATACACACAGAATTCTCTCCGCAAACCATCCACCGGCCTTACGCCTTTTCAATGTGTACTCGGTTTCCAACCACCCCTGTTTCCCTGATCCGGAGAACCCTCAGAGCTCCCTGCCATCAACGACTGGCTCCAACGTAGTGAGGAGACATGGAATGCTGCTCATGTGCACCTCCAACGTGCCATCCGCAGGGTCAAGGAACAGGCCGACCATCACAGGAGGTCAGGTCCCGCTTACACCCCAGGACAATGGGTCTGGCTCTCCACAAGAAACCTTTGCCTTCGGCTCCCATACAAGAAGTTGAGTCCCAGGTACGTGGGTCCATTCAAAATCATTAGACAGATCACACCTGTATCTTACCGTTTGGCTCTTCCCTCTAATTATCATATCTCACCCACCTTTCATGTTTCCCTGCTTAAGCCCGCCGGTTGTCCGAGAGGAGAGAGGGACCAGGAGGAGGCCATGAACGAGAATCCCCCTCCCATCGTCATGGACGGTGAGGAGGCGTAACATGTACAGGAGATCCTGGACTCCCGATGCCGGGGCAGGTTACTTCAGTACCTCATTGACTGGGAGGGGTATGGTCCTGAGGAGAGATCGTGGGTTAATTCTCAGGATATCCTGGACCCCTCACTCACTGCTGAATTCCATAGAACCCACCCTCGCAAACCAGCCCCTCACTCCCATGGAAGGCCTCGGCATCGTTCACCTCCTCGCTTCAGGAGCCGCTTCTTATGCATGCTGTTTTTTTTAGGTTTCACCTTCAACGCATATACAACATATGTTTCAAAGATTCGGGATAGAAGGAGGCATCAGTTACTGTAGAAGATTTGTCGCCTCACGCCATTTCCCGTGTGGTCACTGCATCAACTGGTTATAATGGGTTCTCTTGGTGTAGACATGGCTTTAGATATGGATTTAGGCTGGAAATATCCAGAAATAGATCAAACAAAAAGTGTCCATGGGAACGAGCTAGTGAAACACACATGTCATGCATTGTAGATGTTTAATATTTGCGACTGACACTAACGATGCAGTGGAGATGTGTTCACTGTCAAATATCATTCAGCATTCATTTAGAAATTTTGTCAAATATTTTTTCTTGATTACAAGAAAAAAACTCTGTTGTTCTTATTGTGATTTATTTATTGTTTTTTTATTTAATTCATAGGTTAACACTGCAAAGAAACTATAGCCTAAATTATTTCAGTGATTTCTCTCATTTTAAAGATTATCAAGATTTTTTTTTTCCGATCTGCAGTCTAAAAAAAGTTAAGAAAATTAGCCTATAGATCTATAGCCTACACAGGCTAAATTCATTCTTTCTTAACTTTTAACTTTCTAAAATTTGTTATGAATAATTTCAATAAAATAAATATAAAATAATTTCAATAAAATAAAATCACAAATCAGGCCTCTGTGGCTCTCTCCGACAGCCTCCGGAGGGCACCCTCTCCCGAGTACTAGCGTTCATGGACTACATTTCCCATACACCCCGTACCTGGGACTGATTACTGGCATGGGTGTTTCCCCTTAGCTTCCCTATTTAAGCAGCTCCCAGACTCTCAGTGTTTGCGAAGTCTTGTATTGCCCCGGCTACATTTCTGAGCATTTATCCCCTGTCTTGTTATCTCTCGTGTATTACCTCGGACTGTTCTTACCTAGTTTGATTCTCTGCCACCTGCCCCAACCCTCGCTCTGCTACTGTTTATTCTCCTGGATTATCCCTGCTGTTCGTGACGCTGTTGACTGATTACTGCCTGTTTCACTCTGCCTTTGATTCTAATAAAAGCTGCAAATGGATCCACACGCCTCTGACTCCTCGTTACAATCACAGTCATAGTCAACAGCTTCTCATTCAAGATTTTCATTACAAAACAGGACTATTGCAATGCTCTACTGGCCAGACTTCCAGCCAGTGCGACTAAGCCTCTGCAGATGATCCAGAATGCAGCAGCAGGTCTGGTTTGCTCTAGCTTGTGTACTGATTTAGCTTATACTTAAAACTTGTCATTGTGTGCTACAAATACTGTTTGAAATTATGATAAATTGCTTTAGATTTTTCCCTTACAAAGAAAAGAAAGATGTCATGGTTTTTTTTTTATGAAAGTAAAATTCAAGTAAGTATCCATGTATGCTTCATGTAGTAAATTAAGCATATAGCAATAGTTCTTGCAGGTCATGTGAGTCAAGCTTGAATCAGCTGACTCAGCTGATCACACTTACCTATAGGAATATGACACCTATTATTAGGCCTGTCGCAATAATCAATATATCGACTTAACGCGCAATATATGTACATGAGCTCAATAATTTTTAGTGACGCAATATATCATCCATTATATTTACTTAAAAATTAATGTCACCGTGTTTTTTACATTCCACTTGTGCCAGTGTCTTTTGCAGCTTCTCGTACATAACGTGGTGTAGTCATGAGGTGCTAGTTCAAATTAAAATAAAAAAAAAATGCTTCAACAAAAATGTTTCATCTGAAGATATTGCCTTGTTTAGGGATCTGTGCGTTTTTGCATACGGACATCTGATTACTAAGTAGGGATTGTGTTTTTCAGCAATAGTGTACACCCTTAATTTACAGAGAAAAGAAGGTCCGGGAAAAATCTGTAGATGGAAAAATCTCCATAAAAGTGCATTTTTCTTTTTTTTGGTTCTTGTTACTTAGAACTTTTTGTTAGAAAATGTTTATTTACTATTTATTCAAGTTTTTTAAGGTATCTAATATTTTGATACTTCATTTCCATGATCTAACTATTCTTAAAAATGAAAAGTTTGTTGTCATTTGGAAGTGTGTAGGCCTTCTTGCATGATTACCCTCCTCCATCCCCAACTCCTCCTTTCGTCACAGTCAGGACTTGGCTTTCTGATATTCCTTGTTGAATCAGACTCCTTTATCTTGAATAATGTGTTACATTTAAATATCATTAAATATCATGTTTTGTTCTGTTTACCCTAGGTGGGTTATTATTGCTGCTCTCCCTGCTCATTCATGACAGGCTGCTTGGATGGGCAGAGAATTTTTCCCCAGAACAGAAACATACTGCCAAACCAAAATGTATGCTAAGTGTCTATCATTTTGATGACAGTGGTCCTGACAGAAGTACAGTAATATGCACTAGTAGTGTGTACTATTTCAACAATTCGGACTAAATTATTTCCACTTTTTAGTTTAAATATACTTTAAACCCTTTTAAAAATGTGTTTAATTGAATTAAGTGTACTTATTGTTTACTTCAAATCTTAAAAGTATACTTTTTAAAAAGTGCACTTGCAGATAATATAATTTAAATGAAAGGCCATTTAAGTTTACTTAAAGAGAGTACACTTTAATGACAATATGTCTTAACATACTTAAGTGCACTTTTTAAAAATGCACTTTATAACAATGTCTAATTAAAAGTATTACTTAAACATACATTTTAAATAGTACACTTATTTTGATATATTTATCAATATACTAAAGCACATCTAAAATAATTGATTTTAATTTCAACTTAAGTGTGTTCTCCAAAATTACATTTATTTTTTGTACATTAAAAAACGTATTTTAAATGTATTCATAGAAACACCAAGGGGCCCCCTTGCTCTCAAAGATGATTTAATTTTAGTTCAGTTTTTGAATTTGGCCAGTGGTTAAAAAACATGAATGATCATTTCTTTTAATGCGGTGCGCTGTTGCCCTTTCTACGTAAACATCAGTCAAATCATGTAACGTGAATGTCGTACAGTCTTGCTCGAGACTAAAAAAAACGAATTGAAAGTGTACCGAGCCGTGGAAGAGACACTGTTTCTCAAGTGCTTTCCACAAGCGTGATTCGAGACGGATTGAAACTCGAACAAATGCGTTTCATTCATTTGTTCATAACCACTCATACCCCACTCAACCAACCCCCGGGATCGGCACTGAGTATACTCCAATAAAATTTATTGTTGAAATTTTCATCACCAGCTCCTGCGCTATGAAATCTATGAAGTTTCATTTTCTACAGTATTTGACATAGTGTCATTTACGAGAGTACTGTACTATTTGTATGTAATAATACTGTACATATGTGTACAGAATACTTTCCATATAATTGTTGTTTAAACACATTTAATTGCATTAATTGCAAGCAAAAGTTTAACAAATCTAAACAAAATTAATTTGCATTCAAATACATTTTATTTTAATTAGACTAGACTACACTGCACTGTAAAAAAAAAAAAAGACTGACTTTTAGTTAGATGAATGAGTCATGAACGAGTCTAACCCGTAGACTTTGGTAGGGATGGGTATCGTTTATATTTTATTGATACTGATACCGATACTGCTTATCAATACCGGTACTTATCAATATTATTTGGTGCAAAAAGATATGATGTGAAAAGGTGTTGAAAATTTCAAGTTATTTTATTACTGCCGAACTTCAAATAATGTGTTTTTTGAACATTAAAGCATGTCAACATATTCTGTTACACCAAATACACAAAATAATGATCTTTAAAATAGCATCATATGACCCCTTTAACATTAAAGGAATAGTTCATCCAAAAATTTAATTTGTGTCATCATTTACTCACCCTTAAGTTGTTTTAAACCTGAATGAGTTTCTTTCTTCTGTTGAACATAAAAGATATTTTGAAGAATGTGGGAAACCAAACAGTTGCTGGTCCCCAGTGACTTCCATTTTTTTTTTCCTACTATCAAAGTCAGTGTGGACCAGCAACTGTTTGGTTACCCACATAATTCAAAATATCTTATTTTGTGTTCAGCACAAGAAAGAAATTAATACAGGTTTGGTACAACATGACAGTGAGTAAGTAATGACAGAATTAAAATTTTTGGGTGAACTATTCTTTTAATGACAAGCGGCAGCATGTTTAGACTGTCACTTTAAGAGCTGCGATCATCCGTTTTTCTTTCAACTGTTTACTTTCACTTTAGACATAACTAACTGTGTTTATATGTAAACCTTGTGTGTTTCTGACAGTATTAGTGCAATCAGACGATAACATCTCGGTTACATGTGTAACACTCGTTCTGAAGGAGGGAACGGAGACGTCATGTCGGTAATGACCGTCGAATTGGGATCTTGCTTAGAGAGACCAATCCACTTTGAGTGTAAACTAAATGAGCCAATGCACACTGGCATGCGATGATTGCATCCAGCTGCCGCTGATCGCAGCGCGAGTATAACTGGGCAGTAGGTGCAATGCATACTCAGGTTTTCGGTGAGGAGCCGAGCCGGTGACCCAGCCACTCAGCGGTGGTACAGCAGCTGTGGCAACGGGACATGACGTCTCCGTTCCCTCCTTCAGGGAACGAGGTTTAAATGGGTGGAGGCAGCAGGACGTGTTGGATAGCCTCAGTCTGATCCTGTGCAGCTGAGAACTGCTGGGCCATGTTCTCGACTGCGTCGCCAAAGAGTGCCGGTCTGGGGCACAGGGACCTTGAGGAACCAAACTTTGTCAGCGTCCATCATGTCAACCAGACACAGTCAGAGGTGACGCTCCTGGACCACAAGTGTGGACATCGCACAACCTAGAGAACTCCCGGTGACCTTTGTCGCTCGGAGCGCTAGATCAGTGGCGTTTTGGAGCTCTTTCAGAACTTTCGGATCGTGACCACTCTCGTGCAGGTCCCTCAGTGCTTTTAGCCTGAAGAACCCGCAGTAACGCCGTACCGCTCCACCAGGGGGAACCCCGTACCACCTAGCTGCACCACCATCGAGAGTGGTGAGGGAGGAGCTAGCAGGTCGGTTTCTGGCAGTAAAAGGTGCCGTCCATGACCTGGTAAGCTCCCCATGCACCTCCGGGAAGAAAGTCAGCGGGGCAGGACGCTGAGATCCAGCGCAAGCTACCCCGAGAAACCAGTCGTCCAACCTCGAGGGCTTGGGACACGGTGGAGGTCTTCACTCGAGCCCTACCCTCTCTGTGGGCCAGGAAAGCATAGCCGTCATTTCCGGATCCGACTCAGGTATTGCTGCCACCCAGAGAGCAGCAGCGCAGCCGAATCTTCCTCGGTGAAGTCGCAGGTCTTTACACTAAAAGTAATATGTACTTTACAATAAAAGTAATATGAGTGTTGTTTCCACTGTATTGTAGCGAATCAGCTCAATGGGGAAATATGAATAATTAACCATA
>NW_015507534.1:40980-64726 GCF_001515645.1 Sinocyclocheilus grahami | reverse complement strand
TCCATCACGACCCTCACTGCTGCAGTCAGACTGAATCTGATCATGCATCGAGGCTATTGTCTGAGTATGCAGAGGGTACGCAGAAGGTTGCTGGTTCGATCTCTGCAGTCGTCTCCACCGCTGTGCCTTTCAGCAAGGCTCTTTACTCCAGGTGGCTGCTGGGGGATTGGGGTCCCTGTAATAAGAGCACTGTAAGTCACTTCGGATAAAAGTGTGATTTTTGTAAATCCTTTTTTGTGTCTTGGGCACAAACGCTCAATAAAGCTGCTTATTCCTTAAAGTTCATTTCTTCAAGGTACTGCTATAATATAAATGCTTACATATATTTCATACAGTTTCTATTTGGGGGGTTTAAAGGGTTAGATCAATTAAATTCAAACCACCATTATTAATATGACTGATTTTCTTATAAAATGAGTTCATAAAAATTGTATTAAGACCTCTTTAATTATTTTACATGTGGGCTTATCCACAAAGAGAGATTTAGCTGTTTCTGTTTCTGAATAGCATTTTAACCATTCTACAGAACGAGTCGCCAAAGCCAACATTTTCAAGAGCCTGAAATAAACATGCATGCTCCAGTGTATCAAAAGCTTTGTGATAATCTAAAAAGGAAAATAAAGCCATCACTATTAATATAATCTGATTAGTCCATCATGTCTAATACTAGCCGTGTGTTATTAGAAATATGTCTTTTCTGCATGAACCCTGACTGTGTTTCGTCAATGACATGTTTGAATATTTTTGCCAAAACTGAAGCTAATATTTTATAATCATTGTTCAGCAGTGTGATTGGACGCCAACTATCGGTTTATCAAATGCAGAAGTGTGGATGTTTTTGTAAAAGGCTGTGACAATATTAGATATCTGTGCAATTTGATACTGAGAGCAGTCAAAAAATTTGTCTTTTCTCCAATGCAAAAATAATAATAACTAGAATTCATCTCTCCCTCCTCCATCCATTTAGCTCTAGACCTAACAAATGCATCTCTGGCAATATCTAGATAAGCCCGATTCATTTGTAGATGTAATTCTCTGAATTCTAGCTCTTCTACAAATCACCTATCAATAAAGAACTTATTCTTTTCTTAATTCTTTACTTCTCTGTATTTGAAAAATTCCCATTTATCTCAATATCTATTATGACTTTTATCAGAAAATACATAATGAAATATTTAATATGGTCATTGAAGATGTCGTCATTTAAGAGAGAGTTAATACATTTCCAATAACCACATAACTAGACTCTCATCATCACAACTTATTTGTTTATGATCAGAGAGGGGGGGCACACGAATGAGATACATCTTTAACAAATTGAAGAAACTAAAAAGAAATCAGTTCTAGATTTTAAGGACAGTTCACTATTTGACCAAGTGAAGTCTTGTGTGTCAGGATGAAAAAAACTGTGAGGATCTGTGAGGGAGAGAGAGGAACATATTAATAAAACATTAGTAGAGTTATGGTTAGTGTGGAGAGCTTCGTTGCTTCTAGGAGGAAATCTGTCCAGTGTGTCATCTAAACATTCATTAAAATCGCTGCCTAAAATTAGAAAAGAGCCTGAGTGTTTATTACGCACTTCTGTCAAATTACAAGTAATCTGAGAAAATAATATTGTGTTAGCAGAAAGAATTACATGCATATAAATTACATGCAGATAATAAAGATAGAGTTATCTTGCTTCAGTGACACAATGATCGATCTGCCTTGACTAGAAGTTATTACCTCCAGAATGTGCCTGTTAAATTTGTGCAATAGAATTGAAACCCCAGCAGAATTATTAGAAACCATGGCTACAATCAATTACATTTCCCCACTGATTCTTCCAGAATTTAACATCCAGCTCACAAGAGTGTTTCCTGAAGAAAAGTTCAATCAGTTTCGCAGCTTTTACAACATACAAAATGGCTTTCCTCTTTATCATAGCATGCACACCAACATTCAAAGACATAACAGAAAGTGAACTGAACTTGAAATCCATGACAAATAAAGAAAGACAAAAAAAGAAGGAATAAAGTAACAACATAACTGAAAACTCTCCTGCCTTTGTTCATCATAAAATCTGTAATCATACTTACTTAAATAACTACATCTAACATTAGTTACTGGGTAAATATTTTAACTGTAGGGGGCTCCAAAGTTTAACTCCGTAGTTGCTTGAAGCTCATTTTGAGCGTGTTTATCAGATGTGGTTAATATGAATGGTTGCTAATGTATTTTCTCCAGTATAATACTTCTTCAGTGAGCAGGGCTGGTTGCTGGTGCACTATAGCAGAGAACGTGAAAAAGGGCTCAACAGGTGTAAAAACTGAAGTTAGCATCACCCAGGTTCCCTCAACAAACACCTAGTAGAGTTTTACCATTGACTGATATATTACACTGATTAATTGACTGATTACATGTTTTGTTCATCAAGATAACCTTTGTAAACACAACTTCTATGAATTCTGAAGCCTAAATTAGAAATGCTAAAACATTAACAACAGTATTTTCGCACAACTTCGATTTGACTAATATTAAGCTTTCCACTGAGATTGTTGTATTAAACTATAACACAGATGACTAAATTAATTTTAAACGCCTGGTATAAACATTTACATATTTGGTTGCAGGTGTGCTGGCCAGTGTGAGAAATATAGACAGTTTCCTTAAAGATTTGATTGACAGTTTGGTTTTTTCCACTGTATAAAAAAACAAACCATTAATTTAGCAGGTACAAGTCTCAGTTTTTATGTTAAGGTCAGCTGACAAATGTGACTTGGAGTGCAATTTTAAAGTCAAATCAACTCAATTAAACTAATAAAAAGATAGTCCTGTACAGTTTTGTGTGTATATATATATATATTAAATGCAGGACTAAATTCTTCTCCTGAAAGAATTTCTTCAATGATTTTATCTGTCTGCATCACCACGCTTTAAATTTCTTTCCTGTTCAAATGTTTACCCGGACTGCTTTTTCCCCCAATCATTTTATAATTGAAATATTTGCATGTTTCATGTGACGTGTAGCAAATAAAATCATGCACATATATTATTGTGGCAGCTGTGAAGTCAGTCTAGAAAACACAGCACAGAGATTCACACACATCCAGAGAGACTGGACATTCACTCTTCAGGTGATAAACTCTTCTTTTAGATTAAATTTCTTTGTTTTAAACTGAACTGAACAGACACAGAGGAGATGAGTAACTCTACAGTGAACTTCACCTCACCTGAAACATCTACAAGCTCCACAACTCTATCTATTGGGCTGACAGACTGTCTGGAAATCTGTGTGTACAGCATCAATTTCATGGTTGGTTTTCCCACACACTGCTATGTTGCATGGCTCATCGTCACAGGAACCGGAAGTGGAGTTACATCAGAGTTCTTCAACCTCAACCTCTCCGTCTGTGAGATCGGTATCTGTGTGAATTGTTTGTTTTTTCTCTTTTTTTTTATTTCAAGCATCACAGAATTACCACTGTTTTTACTAGGACTAGTCTTCGCTGGCCGTCCTCTGTTTCAGTCTCTGATATGTATGGAGCGCTACCTGGCAGTGGTTCATCCTGTAACCTTCCTGAAGTACAAACCTCTCAGATATCGAGTGATCTGCTGCACTGTGGTCTGGATCAGCACTCTCGGCTCCTGTCTGTGCTGCATGTTTAGTTCAATCTCAGACATCGCTTACGTATATATATGGTTCTTCTCACTGCAGTTCCTTGTCCTCTTCTCCATCCAGTTGTTTTGTCTTCTGGCTGTTCTCAGAGCTCTGAAGCAGTCAGGACCAGGAGAGAGAAAGAAGGAAAACCCCATGAAGAGAAGAGCGTTTCATCTCATTCTAATAACCTCTGTTAGCATGCTGATCATGCATGTGCTGTTGATTATTACAGGATTCTATAGCATTCTAATTCAGAATATTCAAGCACTTTGGTTCATTTCTGTGATCTGTTATGCGCTGGCTGGTTTTGTTCAGCCTGTTCTTTATCTGCACCGAGCTGGAAAACTCTCCTGCATCTGTTCTACATAAAACTGCTTGTGATCGTTTACTCAATTCTGTACCTAAACACTAATTTAACTATCAATTGATTAATAATTTGACACTATATTTATACTTTTATTACAATATGGGAAAGTTGTAATTTCAATGTTTTTAGAATATGATTCATTGCTTCTTTTAACTGTTCCTGTATGAACAATTTTTGTGTCACATTAAGAAGTCTGTGTAATTGTACCATTTTTGTGGTATTGATGCTACTTGTGGCTTTTGTGATGTAAAGTGGCTTGGAACATGTTAGTGTGATAGAATGTGTTTATCAGCTTTTTAATGATTGATATTCATCAGCGACCGAGTGCCACCTTGCTTAAAATTTACATCCCATCATAATAAAGAGGTGTAGAGTATTTTCATTTTGACATGCATGCTCATAAAATTTCCATGTCTTGTGTTGAATGAGTGTATTTGGGAAAGCTGAACATTCACTTTTCACGTGGTAACTTCTGGTTTACAGATGTAATTGGCCATTGAGATATATCTATAATTTAAGCTTTTATGGTGAGAGAAAAAACAGTTTTCCTTCCCAGAGATACCCTAAAGATACTTTTATTTTATTTTAAAAAACATTAAAAATTGTCATATTTCATGTTTAATGTGACGCGTGGCAAATTAAGATAAGAAAAAAAAAACGTTTAAAAAGTAGCTACATTTTTAGGCTGGTCTTCCTCAGCAGTTTAAGCGCTCGTCAATGTCAAACTGATAGAGACGGCCAATCAAATCAAAGTAGGCGGGGTTTGCTGTTCACAGAAGCAGAGCACGGATTCGCTCGAAAATTGTGTTGTTCTAAAACTGTATGATTTTTCTTTTGCGGAACACAAAACATCCAAACTGATGCTTTTACTGTTGCAAAAATAAACAATAATCAACAGTTATTCAAAATTGTTTTGAGATTTCTTTTATTTTTAAAAACTGCATAAAACTTGTACATACAACTGTACTTCAGGACTTTTGAAACCATTTCCATTAGGTTTGTGTGAGAAACAGACCAACAAGTGAATCATTTAGATTTGTGTCAGATAAAAATTATAATAATATACATATAGAAAATGTTCATGGTTATTACATGATGCATCATTTCATGTTTGCCAGAAGGGGACTTTATTTATTTGGGGGTCTCATTCGGGCCTTTACCCTCTTTTGATACTCTCCCACCTGCCAAAAGCATGTGAAACACAGCAGTGCCGTGTAACTCTAACACTATTACTAGCCACTTTGACAGAAAGCACCTGAAGTAATCAAATCAAATGTGTGCACTGGAAGAAGAGTACTGTATGTGAGTAGAGTGCCAGAGCATTCTGTAAGCGCTCTGGGATTTCCATTCATCGCTGTTCCATCGCTCTCCGCTCACTGAGTGAAACCCGCTTCAGCTTTGCTCCACAGCAAAGTTCAGGCCCAGTAACTGCTCCACTGTCTCGTTCATTCAATATTTCTAAAAATATATCAGAAACATCTTAGCACAAGATGAATTGCACAAAATCACATAAAGACATATAGAAATATGACATATGACATATGACAATTTAGACTGTTATTCTCTCTATATATATGGTAAGACAAGGATGATTAGTCGCAATATGGCGGGTGAGGTTTAATTTTTAATTTAAAAACTGCCATCAGTGTTGTATCTTGTCATTAGGGCAGGTACCCATACAACAACAGAGAGTAACATTCGATCGTCATTTAAACACCAACAGCGCGGAATCCTGAATTTGTGGAAGTGAATTTATAAAGTGAAATAAAATGGATCGAAATTTGACTGTTAAGGTATTTTTAAACAAACTGAATATTTTGGAAAGGCACTTTGGATGGTCAGTATGGATCGTTGAATTTTTAATAATGAAATGTTTTCTTTTAACATTTTCACAGCTTAAATATACAACCATGTAAAAAATTTAGCCACCAAAATGCAAGCCCTGATATTACAATGTATTAAAATACAAGAACTGTTAATGTAATGCTAATTCTTTAAAACATGTTTTTTTTTTACGTTTGTATATTAGGTTTTAAATACATTTGTCATGCTTATACTTCTGTTGGATGCGTACAGTATTACATCTGTGCTAGTTTGTTTGTCCTTGCTTAAAATATTGACATTTAAAAAAAAATTCACTTTCTTTGCTCAATCATTTGTTGGCTTAAAGTTGGCATGAAACTATTGTGATGATATCTGAGTGAAATGGCCTCTTGAACAAGAAAAAAATTAGGGTGGGTCTTGATTTTGTGTTTATTCACTTCTGCACTATGCTTTTCAGTAACTTCTGTTTGTTTGTTTTTTTCTTGCTGAAAATTGCATTGTGATGCAGTTTTATTTAATAATGGAATATTCAGTGTGCTTTTTAGTAATACAGGTAGAACTAACATATTTTACAAACTGATTAAAGCAGTTCTGCCATATAGCATTTCACTGATCTTTATTTTATTTCAATTTAATATATTTTGGAGTATGCTGATGTACTTTTTAATGTAAACAAGGAATTTATTTTTGCAATGTACACTATCACAACAAGATATAGTAGAGAACATTAAAGTTTTCCAGTTTTCAAAGCGTGTCTTTCAAACATTTATTTTTAATGGTTTTGCAATTTTAAATATATTAACAGTGGCAGCTGTAGTGTACCGGTAATACATTTCTAATGACCTGATGTGTTATTAAAAATGTTCTTGTTACACATCAACGTGAAGCCTAAAATATATTCTAGCTCTAGTTCAAGTAGTATAAAAGCACTTCAAAATGAACAGCGAGCAAATGGTTTGATGGATTCAAAGCTTTAAAAAGGTTTGTTTCGCACATCAATACAGCATCAAA
Source organism: Sinocyclocheilus grahami (assembly GCF_001515645.1). Taxonomy (NCBI): domain Eukaryota; kingdom Metazoa; phylum Chordata; class Actinopteri; order Cypriniformes; family Cyprinidae; genus Sinocyclocheilus; species Sinocyclocheilus grahami. The sequence goes on along the minus strand of NW_015507534.1, from coordinate 57,884 downwards.
GTACAACAATTTATGAGAAAAACGAAACAAAAGAAATTATTCCAAACTCGCGTTATAGCATAAAAAGAGTGTTTGAAATAATTTCTTTCTGTGAACTGATGTGGTTTCTTATCACAAAACATAGCAGAAATTATATAATAGTATTATATACAGTGATAAAGGCTATGATGATTAGCACTCCATTATAAATAAACATTATCCATTTGAAAAATACCAGAGATGGCTTGAAGATAGGGTTGCAACTAACGATTATTTTGATAATTGATTAGGTGGCCAATTATTTTTTCGATGAATCGAATAAAAAGCCTTTCTTTTTCTTTTTTTTATTGACAAAATACACTATTCCACATGCTGCCCAATGCTGTCCTTCAAACAGACGTGCCAGCTGAATACTATAAACATACTGTATGGTGAATATATATTTCTATGCTATACATTCTGTGCAAAAAGAGTTATAAAGCACAGTTTAAATGGAGAGTTTAAATAGACAAATGGACAAAGGACAGTTTAAATCCCTACACTAAATATGGAGATAATAATGACGATAATAAAGGAAAACACAAACTCAGTGTTGACAGATTAGAGGCATGTTCTGCATGAACACACACATTCACTCTGAATACATTAACCTGTTAGTGTAATTTCTTTATTCTGTAAATGTAAGGAACGTCTTTATATTCAATTACACGCTGTTATCCTTTAACAGTTACTTTTCATAAAATGCTTGAATTACATGTTGACTTTTAAACCTAAATTTAACATCCAATAACAGAAATTTCAGCAAAATGAATATTTTTGCGCTGCATATTAATTTTCTCCCTCTCTACTGCGTTCAAGTGCCGCTGCTCGTTCAGTAAATTCTGAAGTTTAACACAGTCAGGACGAGCTTTAATGCAAAATAGAAATACTTGTGTGAATATGTAACGTTTACAGATAAGGATATAACCGTAAAATGTAAGTTTTGCGCTGAGGAATCATATCACACATTAAACACACGCATCTGTAAAAGCACCTGACAGGACAACTTTGTTGGCATTAATGGAAGTGCATTAGCATGGTTCAAATCATACTTATCTGACCACCATCAATTTGTAGAAGTGAATGAAGAGGTATCATATCGATCACAAGTTCAGTATGGAGTACCTCAAGGCTCAGTACTAGGGCCGTTACTTTTCACGCTTTACGTGCTACCCTTGGGAGATATCATCAGGAAACAGTGTTAGCTTTCACTGTTATGCTGATGATACTCAGCTCTATATTTCTTCGCGGCCCGATGAACCATACCAATTTGAAAAACTAACAGAATGCATAGTCGATATAAAAAACTGGATGACGAGTAATTTCTTACTGCTAAATTCTGAATTATTGGACCTAAAACCTCCGCATGTAATAACCTAGAACACTGTCTAAGACTTGATGGCTGCTCTGTCAATTCTTCGTCATCAGTTAGGAACCCAGGTGTGCCATTTGATAGCAATCTTTCCTTCGAAAGCCACGTTTCTAGAATTTGTAAAACTGCATTTTTCCATCTCAAAAATATATCTAAATTGCAAACTATGCTCTCATAGTTCCCATAACACCCGATGTACTTGCTACACCGTTAGAAGAATGGCATCTACGCTTATATTAGTCTGTTTCTTATTCTGAGGTCACCAGATCCAGAGTGTATCCAGATCAGATGGTCACTGCAGTCACCCGGATCCAGTCCATATCCAGCCCAGATGGTGGATCAGCACCTAGAGAGGACCTCGACAGCCCTGAATGTTAGCGGAGACCAGGACAACTAGATGCGCCCAAGAGACAGATCCCCTGTGAAGACCTTGCCTCCTAGACGGCCACCGGGACAAGACCACATGAACCAGATGAGTCCTCTGCACAATGTGACTTTGCTGCAGCCTGGATCAACCTGCTGGTTTCGTCTGGTCAGAGGAGAACTGGCCCCACGACTGAGCCTGGTTTCTCCCAAGGTTTTTTTCTCCATTCTGCCACCGATGGAGTTTTGGTTCCTTGCCGCTGTTGCCTCTGGCTTGCTTAGTTGGGGACACTTAATATCCAGAGATATTGTCGACTTGATTGTACAAATACTATTTAAACTGAACTGAACTGGACGATGACATCACTGAATTCAATGATTAACTGCCTTTAACTGAAAATTGAGTGTTCACTATTGTCATTTTGCATTATTGACACACTATTTTCCCATTTAATACTGTAAAGCTGCTTTGACACAATCTGTATTGTTAAAAGCGCTATATAAATAAAGGTGACTTGACTTGACTTGACTAGATGAGATGCATGGGGAGCACATCAGCTCTGTGATGAATGTTGAAGCTTCCTCTATGTTTGAGAGTATTGTATGTGAACAAGGTGGGAAAATGATGATGTATCCTGTGATAGAGCATCCCTGTCACCACATACATCCTGTCTCTCTCTCTCTCTCTGTGTGTGTGTCTTAAAGTGCATGCTGTTGACATAGATATAAACACAGAAACAGATCTGCATTTGCCTCTCGTTTCCCATCTTTACCTCCAGACCCTCCTGTTAGACTAATTTAGTTGAAGACATTTTTGTTTAGTTGAACTAAATACTAGCTGGAAATGTAGAGATGAAGAGACAATTTGAAAATGAAGAGACATAGAAAAACACTGTGGAGATGTTATTGAATTGTATTTATTAGCACAGGGGGATTCATGCAGGCTAAAAAGTTTTTCCAAGAAAGAGACGTTTTTCAGAGATGGTTTACTTCACAGCTACAGCTGGTTCACACTGCTTCCATTGGTCAGTTAACAACTGGGCACATCCAACAAGATCCCATATTACTAAGACAATCAATGCATCGACTGAAAGATTCCGCAGAAGAAAGATGAGGGTGAGTGTGTGACAACAGAATGTACTGTTTTGCCTTTAACAAAACCTCTGATGCTCTGGTGCAACTGTGATATAAGAAGTTGAAATCACACCCAGACAATTGCATCCACAGGTGCATTAAAAGAAGTGTTTATTTCTTCCAATTAATCAAGAGTTCTGGGGCTAGTTAGAGAAAAAAACAAGGTAAGCTATGATATAATGTCACAGAGAGGGCTTGATATAGGGCATATGATGCATGATGATGGCAGGGAAGGAATGCTGTATTTATAGGTATCTGATAGCACTGAATCAGAAGTGGCAGATGGATATGATCAAAGTGCATGGAGAAGACGATGTGCTGTGTTGAAGTCCCAGTCTAAGCATTTGTTTGTTCTGTGTATGATTTTATACTGGATTAGTTATATGCTTTTGATTTTACTCAAACTGAAAGTTCTTTTGCACACTATTTTCTAGAAACCTCTGTCTGTGATGGTGAGCTCTTTTCCCCGTTGTTTTACTGGTAGTGGATGACGCTGCAGTATTTAGACGGAAGCTTGGCAGTCAGTTTTACTCAGATTGATATACTGATCTTATCGCTGTGCTGCTTGTTCTATTGTGTGTTTGTAGATAATATTGGTTTTTGGTCTTTAAATGTCTGTGCCAGCTCTTTAAATTTAATAAAGCTGTTAATATTATGAAACCTAAATTTAACATCCAATAACAGAAATTTCAGCAAAATGAATATTTTTGCGCTGCATATTAATTTTCTCCCTCTCTACTGCGTTCAAGTGCCGCTGCTCGTTCAGTAAATTCTGAAGTTTAACACAGTCAGGACGAGCTTTAATGCAAAATAGAAATACTTGTGTGAATATGTAACGTTTACAGATAAGGATATAACCGTAAAATGTAAGTTTTGCGCTGAGGAATCATATCACACATTAAACACACGCATCTGTAAAAGCACCTGACAGGACAACTTTGTTGGCATTAATGGAAGTGCATTAGCATGGTTCAAATCATACTTATCTGACCACCATCAATTTGTAGAAGTGAATGAAGAGGTATCATATCGATCACAAGTTCAGTATGGAGTACCTCAAGGCTCAGTACTAGGGCCGTTACTTTTCACGCTTTACGTGCTACCCTTGGGAGATATCATCAGGAAACAGTGTTAGCTTTCACTGTTATGCTGATGATACTCAGCTCTATATTTCTTCGCGGCCCGATGAACCATACCAATTTGAAAAACTAACAGAATGCATAGTCGATATAAAAAACTGGATGACGAGTAATTTCTTACTGCTAAATTCTGAATTATTGGACCTAAAACCTCCGCATGTAATAACCTAGAACACTGTCTAAGACTTGATGGCTGCTCTGTCAATTCTTCGTCATCAGTTAGGAACCCAGGTGTGCCATTTGATAGCAATCTTTCCTTCGAAAGCCACGTTTCTAGAATTTGTAAAACTGCATTTTTCCATCTCAAAAATATATCTAAATTGCAAACTATGCTCTCATAGTTCCCATAACACCCGATGTACTTGCTACACCGTTAGAAGAATGGCATCTACGCTTATATTAGTCTGTTTCTTATTCTGAGGTCACCAGATCCAGAGTGTATCCAGATCAGATGGTCACTGCAGTCACCCGGATCCAGTCCATATCCAGCCCAGATGGTGGATCAGCACCTAGAGAGGACCTCGACAGCCCTGAATGTTAGCGGAGACCAGGACAACTAGATGCGCCCAAGAGACAGATCCCCTGTGAAGACCTTGCCTCCTAGACGGCCACCGGGACAAGACCACATGAACCAGATGAGTCCTCTGCACAATGTGACTTTGCTGCAGCCTGGATCAACCTGCTGGTTTCGTCTGGTCAGAGGAGAACTGGCCCCACGACTGAGCCTGGTTTCTCCCAAGGTTTTTTTCTCCATTCTGCCACCGATGGAGTTTTGGTTCCTTGCCGCTGTTGCCTCTGGCTTGCTTAGTTGGGGACACTTAATATCCAGAGATATTGTCGACTTGATTGTACAAATACTATTTAAACTGAACTGAACTGGACGATGACATCACTGAATTCAATGATTAACTGCCTTTAACTGAAAATTGAGTGTTCACTATTGTCATTTTGCATTATTGACACACTATTTTCCCATTTAATACTGTAAAGCTGCTTTGACACAATCTGTATTGTTAAAAGCGCTATATAAATAAAGGTGACTTGACTTGACAATGCTAATGCATTAGCTTGAAGTTTAAAATAAAGCATTCGCATGTTTTGGGCAGCTTGGATCATGCACCTTTCCCGAAGCAGTTCACTCTGTTTCTTCCACTATTAGATTCATTTAGATTCATTTCGTCCATAGAAATGCATTATTCAGTGGTATAAATTCATGACTGACGGAAGTTTTCTGTGCACGGTGGGCAGATGCGACTAATCAATAATGACATTCGTTGTTGATGATTTTCATTATCAATTATTATACATTTTAACGATTAGTTGTTGCAGCCCTACTTGAAGAACACAGATAAACCATATACTGTTGCAATCATGTGTTACTTCTCTTCACGTTTCATCAGTCAAAACATTTCTTTATGTATTTTGTTGAGTTACAGTAAGTGATAGCTGGATGCCTTTGTCCATTTAAGAGATTTCCTGGAAAGTAATCCGTTTTATTACTCCTATGAGTATCGGTTGTGAAGTTTCTGTGTGAGGGCGCCCTCTGGTGTCGAGTATGAATGAAACAAATCACATGTGAGAGTTTAACGCTGTGTGCTTTTCTTTTAGAAATATCATGGTTATCGCCTTTAGTTATATCATTCACGACACCCCTATTTAACACGATAATGATATTTTATTTATTAAATACCACAGTTATCGTCAGTACTGATATATACTGATATATATATGATATATACACCCCCAGTAAAGAACTAGAATTAAATTACAATAACGGTACTTGAAGTGGTTCCATTTTAACACAGAATATTAAAATATATTATAAACAGCTTAAAATTGATCTTAAACTAAAGTTACGTAAAGCTGTTCCAAAACAACACATTTACAATTCACTTAATATAGTACAATTAAAATATGAAAAAGTGCATTGAAAAAAGCACAACTTAAGTGTATTTCTTTTTCACCTGAGCTTTCTCTTCTTCATGTTTGAACTGAAGATCTTCTCTCTCTCTCTGTCTTCTTTCTCTCTCTCGTTTAAGTTTCTCATAATATTCATCCCATGTTTCCTTTTCTTTCTTTATCCTTCTCTCCTCCTCTTCTTCTCTTCTTTGTCTTTCCTGTTGTTTCTGTTTTTCCCATTCCTCTCGTTCTCTCTTTATCTCTGTTTTATATCGTTCTTCTCTCTCTCTAAATTCTTCTTCTCTTCTCTTTCTCAGTTGATCATGATTCTGTCTTTCCTCATCCAACATATTCTTCATTCTCTCTCTCTCTTGTTTAAGTCTCTGATTATGTTCATCCCACATTGCCTGTTCTCTCTTTCTCCTTCTCTCATCCTCCTCTTCTTCTCTTTGTCTTTTCTGTTGTTTCTGTTTCTCCCATTCCTCTCGTTCTCTCTTCATTTCCTCTCGTATCTTTCTCTCTTGTTCCTCTATGTCTTTAATGTCTCTTTTATATTGTTCTTCTCTCTCAATAAATTCTTCTTCTTTTCTCTTTCGCTCTTTGTCATGATTCTGTCTTTCTTCCTGCATCATTCTCTCTCTCTCTTCTTCATGTTTTAACTGAAGATCTTCTCTCTCTCTCAGTCTTCTTTCTCTCTCTCGTTTAAGTTTCTCGTAATATTCATCCCATGTTTCCTGTTCTTTGTTTCTCCATTTCTCCTCCTCTTCTTCTCTTCTTTGTCTTTCCTGTTGTTTCTGATTCTCCCATTCCTCTCGTTCCCTCTTCATCTCCTCTTGTATTTTTCTCTCTTGTTCTTCTCTTTCTTTGATGTCTCTTTTATATCGTTCTTCTCTCTCAATAAATTCTTCTTTTCTTCTCTTTCTCTCTTTGTCATGATGTTCCTCCATCTTTATCTTCATCTTCTGTTTCTCTTCTTTATGTTTGTTCATCAGTTCTTCTTTTTCTCTGACCACTTGCTCCACTTTCTCCATCAGTATGTTCTTCTGTTGTTCTTGTTTTTCTCTCTCCATCTCTCTGAACATCTTACATGAGAAGTAACTCCCTCCGTTCTCTTTCACCATGTTGTCTATCTTCTGCAGTAGATCAGTCACCTGTGTTCGGTCTCCAGTCTCATTATTAAACACATGGTATCTGTTTCCACATGCTTCAATCAGGTTTTTAAGGGCAGATCCAGGTTCTCCCAGAAACTGATCAATGGTTTTGTTCTTCAGAAAGTCTCCTCTGGTGAAGAGCACTATGGTGAACATTAAAGAGTTTTCTCCAAATGTCTCTTGGATGATCTTCACTGCTGTTTGTTCTTCTTGAGTGAATCGTCCCAGAGGAATCACTAAGAGAAACACATGTGGTCCAGGCAGGATCATGGAGATGCAGTTAGTGATTTCTCTCTGGATTTCTTCATTACTGAGTTCAGTATCAAACAGTCCTGGAGTGTCGATCACAGTAATGTGTCTGCCGCTGATTTCAGCGTTCTCTCTAAGACACACTGTAGTAACAGACTCTTCAGAAAAGTCTGATATAAACACTTCTCTTCCTAAGATGTTGTTTCCAGTTGAACTTTTCCCAGCTCCAGTTTTTCCCAGCAGCACAATCCTCAGTTCACCTTCTCTTTCTCTTAAATCTAAATAAAAAGTAAAAACAAAATATTGTGTATAATTGATACCGAAGAATCATGTGTTGGTCATATTATTTCTTCTAAGCTCTGCATATGTTACTGTTTTGTCTCAAACCTGTGTAGCATTTTTCATCATGAAAAGTGTTTAATCAATACAGATTTTAAGATCATTACCTTGTGACTGAAACCACGTCTCTAATGAATAGATTCTCCTCTTCATTTCTTCAAATTTCTGCAGTTTGTCCATCTGTGTCTCCATCAATGTCTCTGTGGAGAAACAATCACCACTATTTTCCTCAACCATCTGCTCCAGTTTCTCCATCAGCTCAGACACTTGTGTGTTCAGGTCAATGATATGATGTCGTCCTCCAAATCTCTCAATGACAGACTGTGTTTCTTCATTTAGTTCTGCTGTCTGATGCTCTGGATTCTGCTTTATGAGGATCATGATGTGTTTGTTGATTCTTGAGCTGAAGATCCTCTGGATCTCCTCTATTTCTGCTTTGTCTTCATTATTGAGTGGAGCATCAGGAATGATGAGGATGAACACATGAACTCCAGGATGACAGAGAGACACACAGCGGTGAGTCTGACGCAGCACGTCCTCCTCTGAGAGCTGAGTGTTGAACAGAGCTGGAAGCTCCACCAGACTGATCAGACGTCCATCAAGCTCCACGTCTCTCCTCACACACTCTGAGCTCAGCTCTGATCTTCTCTCGCTCTGCTTCAGGATCAGCTTTGATGTGAAGGATTTTAATCCTCTGTTACTCCCACACACAAGCAGATTCAGCTTCACACCCTCTGGAATGGTGACAAAGGAATAAACTGCTAATACTGCATTCACATCATGTCAGAATTACTGCAGTCTGCCAACAAAAAGCATTAACAAACTCTGATACTTGCCATAGAGGCTGTCAGTAAGTACTGCAGGGTGCCCAAACTTGTTTCGGGCCCTTTGCCTTTTTTGTCATTTTAAAACTGTAAACTATGGTAATAAAAAAAAAAGTAATCTTGCTTAAAACATTAAAATACTAACTTCATCTTTAACGTCTTGCCTTTTAGAAATCTGATCATCTCTGATTGACAGGAACAGAAAATTTGACATGGGGTGCCTAAACTTTTGCACAGTAACACAATTTCTGTTGCTTTAATTCAGTTGTCCAGCACATTGAATTTTGAATCTCATTGCAATGCAGTGATATTGCTAATATACAGTAGCAAGCCATATACTGTATCAACTTGAATCAAAGTGATGGTCCATCTAAAGTAATATAGTGTTTTTCAGGTGTTTGGGACTGCCCAAATCAGTTACCTGACATGAATCCCACTGATCTTACATTTTACTTTTTAAAAAAAAGACTGAAGGTAAAAAGAAAACCGCTGGAGTTAAAACTGGCAGTAGAAGTAGCAGAGCATCACAACAACGGAAGTAAGTTACTTGAGGCTGGAATACATATTGTATCTTTAGAAAGAATGAACGGCTCACTCAACACAAAAGACACTTGCACTGCTTTAGCGTGACTGCTCTCTTGTATGTCAACTGTTTTTACCGGAACACTTCCGGCTACAACGTAACACTGCATTCTGGGAGATGTAGTTAAATAAACAACGTTAACAAAATACACAACAATACACTACACGACTTAAAATCTGAAGAGACTTTAAAACACTGGGTAAAAATCTGATCAAAAGTCTTGTAGTGCATTTCAACGTTTAGGGTCTGGCGCTGTCTAGAGATTACAGACTTTAGCCAGTCATTAATTACTAAATTTTCAACAATTTTACTCACAAAAAAAAAGGTTCAAGACGATCATTTTGATTCCATCTTTCTCCTTTTGGTAAGCTTGGTAGCTTATGTATAAAAGGGTATTTATTCATGTGTGGTTGACTAAGTATAGATGTACTGCACTGTAAATAACCTGTAGGTTTATTGCTGTATTCTCACAAAGGTTCTTTTTTCAGAGAAATAAATGAATGCACTCACCCAGTGTCTTGATCTTTTTCTGCAACTCTTTGATTTCATTTTCTCTCACTCTCAATTTCTCCTCTAGTTCATGTCTGACTTTCTTCTCTGGAGCTTTTATGTGCATCTGAAGAGAATAGGGTTCAATCTTCATGCTGTCTATACAATCTAACAGCTTTGAGATCTGTTGTGAGTTTCTCTGGTCCTTTAACCCCATCACACTGTACCAGCTCCCATAGAGACTCACAATCCTCTGAGATTCTGTGGATTCTACAAAATCTAACACACTTCTGTCAACAGTGAGTTCAGTGATGAAAAGCACCATGAAGTGCTCTTGTGAGTAAAATATTCCTTTAATCTTCTCCATTTCTGCTCTGTCTTCATTAGTGAGTGGAGTGACAGGAGTAACGAGGATGAAAAGATGAACTCCAGGATCACAGAGAGACAAACAGTGGAAAGTCTCCCGCATCACTTCCTCCTCTGAGAGCTGAGTGAGAGCTGGAAGCTCTATTACACTGATCTGCCGTCCATGAATCGTTCCCTCTTTCTTCACAAACACATTGCTCCTCTCTTTCTGAGGTTTACTCGTTGCCCCTCTAAACATTCTAGACACTGAGTTCTTGAGTGTTGGATTATTTCCACACAGCACAATGTTCAGCTTTGCTTTTCCTGTAGTCGTCACTGAAACAATATTTAGAAACCATAGATTTAGTTCAGCTTTGCTACCAAATGTATACTTCATTAAACAACATTATATTATTATATTAGATTACAATACGATCTTTTATCAACTTCAATGCAATAATTTACAGACTTTCCACTCTCTATGTATGAATATCTGACACATACATACAATACAGTCTGCACTCAAACCACTGCTTTTAGAGGAATAGTTCACCCAAAACTGACAATTACATTATCATTTACTCACTTCAAAAGTGGAAAGATGATTTTACCATCAAGCTCCAAAATAAATAAAAAAAGAAAAACATGAATGAACCCTAAAAGGATTCAGTCAATGTCTTAATATGCTATTCAAAAATATCTACACTTTTGTTCGAAGTTTTTCAACCAAAACAAAACAGATCAGTTAAAAGAAACAGTATTTTCTCTGTCATTTACAGTCTCTACTACTGCACAGTAACTATAAAAGGACAAAACAGTAGTTCATGATCATATTCTTAGAGGTATTACCCAGAAAGAAAATATTTGACAAACCTCTTCCATCACGTGCTGTTTCTGTGCTCTCTTTGAGATCAGAATCCTTCTTTATCTCGTCTCCTCTGACTGAAGCTCCAGATCTGCTCAGATCTTCCTCCACTGATGATCCATCACCCTCATGCGTGTCACAGATGAGACATTCTTTGTGTTCTTTCTTGAGTATCTCCTCTATTTTTCTGAAAAACTCAGATCGCGATCCTGGGTTTGTTGCATCAAACTGTAGATGTCCTCCTCCACACTCCTTTATTAAATCATGAATAGCGATATTCCTATATCTGAATATGAATCTGTGTGTCTCTTCATCAGTAGTCAGCACTATAGTGTGTTTCATGGCCTGCTCACTGAAGAGGTTCAGCACATATTTCACTCTGTGTCTGTCGTTCTCAGTGAAGTCATTATACTGCATTACGAGTACAAACACATGAGGTCCTGGAGCAGACAGAGACACACACTCTCTCACTGCCTCTATTATCTGATGCTCTGAGAGATTCGGCTGGAGCAGGTGAGTGTTGATGACTGAGATGTGTCTCCCCTCCCCTTTTCCACTGATTCTCACACTGTGCTGCTGTAAATAAGATGCAGCTTCACTGTTAAATACTGTTGTACCCAGTATACTGTTTGCCACCCGTCTGTTTTCTGATCCATTCTTTCCTATCAGCACAATCCTCAGATCACTCACTGCAAAAGAGCACAGACACACACACAATGCAATAAAACAGCGCCGAAAAATCTCATATTAAAAATCCTATAGAATTAGCAGATTTTACACAGGACACAATAGCAATGTTAAAAAGTAACCCTTTCAGAAGCTTTAGGAACATCTACGAAAGATGGACATTTGTTTCATACTGAAGAGTTATCATTAATAATTTTATTGATTTACTACTGGGATGATTGTTACTTTTATGAATTTTATACACTTTGTTCTCTAATAATTAAAGAACGGCAGCTGCATAGAGCCCCGTGATTCACTAACACTGATTCAGTACAGTAACCAGTACAGTAGGCTCTCCGTGGGCCTCTAACATTTCTCTGTAACCAGTTTGAAAATCAGTTTAGGGCTCTCAATGTGCTAGTCCTCAGTTAACAGACTGATCTCACAGGAGATCACCAACAGGAGGAGGAGTTTTGGCCATTTTTCGCTCTACGCTCTAGGTATTCTGTATCAAAAGAACTGTATAGTGTCTGACTCGAATGAGATCTCAGCTATGATACTTTTCAATGAATGACAACTTATGCTTCTGTTTGGATGAGTTTTATGATACTTTTATGGTGGCCTTCATCATTTTTGGAGAATGGGGGTGAAAATCAGTGTCAACTTTGATTTTATGAAAAAGAGCATCTTTCATTAAAAACAAATAAATACAGTTCTATATAAAAAAATACAGTACTATATGAATAATTTCCATATGCTGCTTCAGAATTATATTCATTGTGAAATGTGCTTTACAGATAAATCTGAATTTAATGTTTTAGTTCAATGCTGTTTTATTTTTATTACTTTATTTTATTTTAATGTGGGTGGAAAAAGTAACTTAATATGATATAATATTCTTAAATTTGCTTTGGCTTTACGGCAGCAATAAAAACAAAAGTTAAAGGTTAAATTATCACATAATTTTAAAAAATAATAATTTATGTTTATACTTATAATATGATGCCTAATATTTTCTTACACAACATAAGTTGGTCTTTTTCTACATGTAAATATATAGCTGATTTTATAACTTAGAAAGGTATTTATTACTCCTGCAAGGGTGTTATTATATTTGGGGGTCTTTCTCATCAGACAGTTCAGAAAACTGCTGGTCTGCAGTGCGTTCTGTCTCTCACACACACAAGGAGACATTTAAACACAAGTGACTTTATCAATAAAACAGTTTTGGGAAAGCCGCACATATGCGAGAAATTCCCATTCACAGTTTTTTAACATTATACATTAAAAAATCAAATCTCAGCATACTGGGAATAATCATTATTTTCATTTTTGGGTGAACTTATACTTTAACCGTTACAAACTGAATATTACAACACATAAATGCATCAATGCCAGTGCTTTAATTGACTTACTGTTAGGACGCTGATGAACTGGACTGTGTCTGTCTGCTGCTGCTGGAGAGAAAAATCACACACACACATGAAGAGAAAACAGATGGGTTAGCCATTATAAATTATTTTAAAAAGCACACATGCACGTGACTTCACAATGTTTGCCATTACTAATGTAACTGATTGAGTACAGAACAGTGTGCTGATGATATATACAGATCAACACTAATTTAATTGGTTCTACTGTCAAAATTACACTTAAACTCATGCTTACTGCAATGCTCTATAGCCTACATCAAAATATTAATAAACAGGCTGTTGCCACAAAACAACAAAGATATCACAGACTAATAAAAGAAACCTCACGTAGAAGTTTCTTCCTGGTGTTCAACGACACGATTAAACAAATGTAAGAGCGCAGTGAAATATCTTTTAATAAACTAAACGAGTCTTCCGCTTGCTAATGTCTCATAAATACTTCATAAATCATCGAGGAAACGTTGCTGCATGTATTCGTATCGTATTTGATTCTTACCTGACGCCATTTTCACAGCAAGACAAACATCGAAATCGAAAGAGAAACACTGAGAGAGCTGACCTGCGCCCCCGGAGACTGAGACAAAAAATTATTTCATATTTATTGAAATTACATTTTCTGCGTCCATTTATTTTCCTTCTTTAACCCAGAAATGAAACACTGAAGATGCGGTTTCTTCTTCAGTTGTCCTCATGAATACAATAAGCAGATGCAAACTCATAGAAATGTATTTTTAATATAAATAAATGGTCATTAATTTAGATGCAGACGCGCTTCTGTGTCTTTGCGTGAGTCCGCCAGAAGGTGGCGCTATAATGATGACTAACTGGATCTGGATGTGTTTTGCACATTATACTTGTACACAGCATGACTTTAACTTGACACTTGAAGAAGCTGGGTAAACTTCATTTTCTATTCATCTATTAGATTGTACAAAATTACATTTCTAAACTCTAAACCCTTTAAGTCGAGCGTTCATCTTTGAAACAAAACCTAAGATACTTTAATGAAGCCGGAGAGATTTGTGTCCATCCAAATAAACCCCAGAAGAACACGTTGCATGTTTTATTTTGAAATGGGGGAAGTGTAAAATTACAGTAACAGTACAAATGCACACTACGATGCTTCATATCTATAATAATAACACCGAGTCACATTAAAATCGAGTTCTTGCAGGACAGATTATTTGCCTGATACACATCACAGGGCTGAAGAAAAGTATTTCACAGGTTTTGTTGAAACCTAAGGTTTTAACATCACAAATAAAACCTATGTAAGTGCACTTAAACGAAGTTACTGTGTGAGGTTAAGGGTGAATAATCAGGCTGCTGAAATGCAGATGAACACTATTAATACTGTGAGGGTTTAAAGCTTCACGCTCCTCGTCTTCCTCTGGTTTGGCACCCTGGTCTCGGCTGGTCTGGGGTCAGTTGAGCTGCTGCTCAGAGTCGATGTCTGTGTAGATATTACTGACGATGTGAGTCAGATCCAGACTCTGAGTCAGCATCACCGACAGAACCTCGTCCGCCTGGATGCCCTCGATGAACTCATCCAGAGACAGCTCGCCTGAACACACACACACACATATGTACATCACACCGCTTCATTTGCATATTTAAATAGCATAGATACACAGATTACCGTCTCCGTTAACGTCGATCTTGTTAAACACCATGTCGGTCAACTCCTCCGCGGAAAACTCCTGCTCTACTCCGTTAATGGCTTCAATGGCCTGGAGCCGAAAAACATCAACAACAAAAGACAAAAGTGAGTTCTGTGGCAGAGAGAAACACTGATTTAAAGGGACAGTTCATCTAAAAATGAAGCTCCTGTCATCCTTTCTCACTCACAAGTAGTTCTTCCAAACCTGTAAGAAGATGTTTTGACGAACGTTGGGAACCAAACGGTTGACGGCAGCCACCATAACTACGGGAGGAGAAAAAAAATACTATAGAAGCCAATGGGTGCCGTCAGCTGTTTGGCTCCCAACATCATCTTTTGTGTTCAACAGAAGCTCATACAGGTTTAGAACAACTAGATGGTGAGAAATGATGACGGTTTGCATGTTTGGGTGAACTATGCACAGTTTAATGTGGATTCTGTGACTCCAGCAGGTGGCGCTGAAGAGAAACACACACTGATTTAAAGGGACAGTTCATCTAAAAATGAAACTCCTGTCCAGCATCACCGACAGAACCTCGTCCGCCTGGATGCCCTCGATGAACTCATCCAGAGACAGCTCGCCTGAACACACACACACACATATGTACATCACACCGCTTCATTTGCATATTTAAATAGCATAGATACACAGATTACCGTCTCCGTTAACGTCGATCTTGTTAAACACCATGTCGGTCAACTCCTCCGCGGAAAACTCCTGCTCTACTCCGTTAATGGCTTCAATGGCCTGGAGCCGAAAAACATCAACAACAAAAGACAAAAGTGAGTTCTGTGGCAGAAGAGAAACACTGATTTAAAGGGACAGTTCATCTAAAAATGAAGCTCCTGTCATCCTTTCTCACTCACAAGTAGTTCTTCCAAACCTGTAAGAAGATGTTTTGAAGAACGTTGGGAACCAAACAGTTGACGGCAGCCAACATAAGTATGGGAGAAAAAAAAAATACTATAGAAGCCAATGGGTGCCGTCAGCTGTTTGGCTCCCAACATCATCTTTTGTGTTCAACAGAAGCTCATACAGGTTTAGAACAACTAGATGGTGAGAAATGATGACGGTTTGCATGTTTGGGTGAACTATGCACAGTTTAATGTGGATTCTGTGACTCCAGCAGGTGGCGCTGAAGAGAAACACACACTGATTTAAAGGGACAGTTCATCTAAAAATGAAACTCCTGTCATCCTTTCTCACTCACTCTCAAGTAGTTCTTCCAAACCTGTAAGAAGATGTTTTGAAGAACGTTGGAAACCAAACAGTTGACGGCAGCCACCATAAATACGGGAGAAGAAAAAAAATACTATGGAAGCCAATAGGTGCCGTCAGCTGTTTGGCTCCCAACATCATCTTTTGTGTTCAACAGAAGCTCATACAGGTTTGGAACAACTTTAGGGTGAGAAATGATGAGGGGTTGCATGTTTGGGTGAACTATGCACGGTTTAATGTGTGACTCCAGCAGGTGGCGCTGAAGAGAAACACAGACGCCACTGATTTAAAGGGACAGTTCATCTAAAAATTAAACTCCTGTCATCCTTTCTCACTCTCAAGTAGTTCTTCCAAACCTGTAAGAAGATGTTTTGAAGAACGTTGGGAACCAAACAGTTGACAGCAGCCAACATAAGTATGGGAGGGAAAGAAAAATACTATAGAAGCCAATGGGTGCCGTCAGCTGTTTGGCTCCCAACATCTTCTTTTGTGTTCAACAGAAGCTCATACAGGTTTGGAACAACTTGAGGGTGAGAAATGATGACGGGTTGCATGTTTGGGTGAACTATGCACGGTTTAATGTGTGACTCCAGCAGGTGGCGCTGAAGAGAAACACAGACGCCACTGAATTCATCAGGATACCTTGAAGATGAGCAGCAGCTCCTCGCGGTCGATGCAGCCGCTGCCGTCCACGTCGAACAGCTTGAAGTACCAGCGCAGTTTCTGCTGAACGCCACCCTTCAGAACCAAACTCAGAGCCGCCACGTACTCCATGAAATCAATGCAGCCGTCCTGATGACAACATGTAATAATACATAACCAATTACGATACTGCCAACAGTTACGATCTGTTATGGATGCAAGTAAAGTGTCTAAGGCTTCAAATAACTTTTGTGGCAATGTCAAAATATGGGAGAAGTAATGTTCCATCGTTATTCAGCATAATATTATGTAAGAATAAAACGACATACTTATTCTGACCTGTACTTATTTATATATGCAAAAGAATAGGTGATCATACTAAATTATTATTATGTTTTAAATTATTAAAAACTTTTTGCTGACAAATGGGTAAAACCTAGTGGCTAGAAGGAAAGTCTGTCTGCCTGTCTGTCTGTCTATCTATCTTTCTGTCTGTCTGTCTGTCTGTCTGTCT
>NW_015507534.1:12633-29762 GCF_001515645.1 Sinocyclocheilus grahami | reverse complement strand
GTGTGTGTGTGCTCACCTGTCTTCGAGTGGGCGGGGTCACGTGGCGGTTCGGGTGCGGGGCCATTTTCTCCTCCTCAGTGTTTCTCTGAATCAGTGACAGACTCGAGCTCACACTCAGCTGCCGCTAAAACTCTAAAAATCATGAAATCACGCTGATTTAAATCACCGCGGATACAATCATGAAGAAAGGACCGCTCAATTTCCTGGGTCGGAAGAATCAGTCTCTATTCGGCACCAATGTGGAGTTCAAGGAGCTGGGTAAGAGATCCGGCTCGTGTAGAGTTTAAATAGATATGATAGCAGTTTATTTACGTGTTCTTCGCTACAGACCTTTGCACCTGTCGCGAAACGCTTTCTTAAAGACACCAATAACCTTTAAAACAGACTCCGGATTCGTTTGTGTTTGAAAATAAGTGAGTAGCAAAACCGTATTTATTTTCTGACAGAATAACCTCAAAACCGTAAACAAATACCTCTGTTTTTGATCCGGAGGTCCGTGACCCGACAGATACATGTCCGATTACACTTCTAGGACTATGTTTTTTGGACATATGTCATGATAATGCCGTGTTTCTTTGGACATAAACCATTATGGCACCATGTTTTTGGACATATACCATGATAGTACCTATGTTTTTGGACATATACCATGATAGTACCATGTTTTTGGACATATTCCATTATGGCACCATGTTTTTGGACATATACCATGATAGTACCATGTTTTTGGACATATACCATGATAGTACCATGTTTTTGGACATATTCCATGATAGTACCATGTTTGTTTTTGGACACGTAAATTGATAATTGGTTTTAGGATATGTACACCATGTTTTTACACTTACACACATGGTACTACCATTGTATTTTGGACATGTACCGCTGTAGAATGTTTTTGGACTTTTACCATGGTACCACAGTGGTTCTGTGTATGTAAAACAATGGCAATACCCTATTTTGGTTACAAAAAGGGTACTACCATTGCATTTTCAACATGTACCACTGTAGTGGCAAGTTTTTTGACTTGTACCATAATACTAGAGTGGTTTTGGATATACAGGAATGATGTTTTTACACTTACAAACATGGTACTACCATTGTATTTTGGACATGTACCGCTGTAGAATGTTTTTTTACTTTTACCATGGCACCACAGTGGTTCCGTGTATGTAAAACAATGGTAATACCATATTTTGGTTACAAAAATGGTACTACAATTGTATTTTGGGACATGTACCACGGTAGTCATGTAAATACCACTGTACACGAATAAGGTATATCTCAAAGTACCGTAGTATTGCTAATATTTTGTCATTAACATGTGAAACACACTTTCATTTTTATGAAACTCCGTCTCAAAGCACAAACTAATGCATGCATTTTTATTCTTCGTTCGACATTTGATTGTGCCGGAAGATCAGATCGTTTAAAAACACTGACGTCTTCTGTCATAATTCAGGTCAAACTCCCTGTTTGTAATGATTGACGACAATGAGGGCTGCAGAATCTCTGGTAATCACATCATTAACACGTTTACAGTTGTTAATGAGCAAACACAGATTACCAAACACAGGTTATGAGACTGTAGACCGATCATATACCTGGAGCACAAAGGTCTCGGGTTCGAATCCTGAATGACTTGTTTTGTGGTTTTGGTGGTCACATGGTCTTGAGCAGTGACTTTAAACAACACGGGCTGCTAGTTAAACCATGTTAACTAGGTCTCTGTTTTTCAGATCAAGTGGAGCTGGTTTTGGACTCAGCTGCCATCCCCGAGTCTGGAACCGCTAAAGTGCGCTCACGTCCGACTGTCAAACACTTCACGGTACGTCCCAAATCATGCCTAACACATGACCAGACTTCACTCGTGAGATGATCTCCAACTTAGTAGTGAAGTGGATTCAATATAAAATAGTATTCAACAAGGTCACTTACAAAAAGTATACCATAGTAGTTGTTTTGGACATGTACTATGGTATCATAAGGTATATATATACGCAATACAATAATGGTTTTAACATTCTAAATGTCCAAAAACAGACTAAAACCATGGTACGTGTCTGAAAAACATGGTAAATGTCTGAAAACAAGCCAAAAACATTGTAAAACCATGGTTCACTTTTATCAATTATCACTGAACCATAATACCACCATGGAACTTTTTCCTTAAAAACATTTTTGTATTGCTTGGGTCACTTACCATTGTATTACCATGGTTTTTAGACATGTTCTATGATAATACCACAAGCTCCAACTTCCAAAATACATATACAATAATGCTTTTACCATTGCAAATGTCCAAATAAACAGGCTGAAACCATGGTACATGTCTAAAAAACAGACTAAGACCATAGTGCATGTCCAAAAAACAGGTTAAAACCATAACACATGTCCAAAAGATATGGTAAAACCATGGTACGCTTTTGTAAATGATCACTTGTACTACAGTACTTTTTTGCAAACAAGTTTTTAATGTTGAGGTCACCAAAAAATATATAGTATTACCATGTTTTTATGACATGTACCATAGTAATACTGTATTTTTGCACCATGGTATTATGTTGTTTTTGTACATGTAGGCCTAGTAGTAGTGCCATTTTTTTTGGGAAATGTACTATGGTAAATATGTAAATAACATGGTATATGAAAATGGTAATCAAATATACTGCTGGTATATATCAATTACGACACACAATCTGAATGTGTTTTGGTGTGTCGCCCTTGTACGTTTTGCATTTAATTGTTTCGTTGATAATAGAAGTCTTGAGAAATGTGCCGAAATCGTCCTGTGCACACATTGCTAAAGGCACACCTTTAGCTTCAGGACAAACACACCCTCAGCATGTAAACACACTTTCACGCTGACAGAACAAAGTGAGCACACACACCATCAGTTTTGTGTTTGTATCACCCTGGTGATGCCCACATCACAGCAAACACAATCATACGGTGTGCCAGTAATTGACAGTCTGAGTGTGTTCGGACTCGAGCGACTCACTCGTTCACCTCATGAGATCAGGATCCTGATGATTCAGATGTTCCTGCAATTCTTCCGTGCTGAAATTAGACTGTGTGCAGATGCGGGTTTATGCCGGCTGAGTTATCCAAACTGGCAGGTGCTGTTTTGAATACACACGTTTTGTTTGTGTACAGAAGAGATCAGGCACATCCCGTGGCATTTGCTAAGTGCTTCTATTATTATGGCTCATACTTGGGGTTAGTATTAACTTTTAGGGTTGTAGATGCTTGATTTTCACCTTCTGGACAATCAAACAAGTGAAAAACAAACTCTACATGGGTTCTTTTGACCACTAAGCAACCACAGCAGGTACTTTTGCATGAGCAAACACCACTCCCATTCTCATGCAAGTCGTTTTGGATAAAAGCATCTATCAAACGTGTAAATGTAGACTGTAAAATGTAAACTGCACCACTAATCATAAAACACAACTTTCATTATGTTACTAGTCAGCAAGTGTGCCGACATATAGCGCCATTGCGTTATGGGCGTCCCGAGTTCGAATCCCGGCTTGAGGACGTTTCCCAATCCCACTTTAGAGATTAAGAATCCCCCTGTAGAGTCTTTTTTCCTTCGGAGGAGATCCACACCTGAAGGTTTGGTCAGGTTGTGTTTTTTTCTGGAGAGATGATCCCATAAAAGACCTTCAGCAAAACCTGAAACACAAACACATGTTTAAGGAGTGTGTCCCCTTTTGCATGTCGGAGAACTGAAAAGACAAGAATGAAAGACAAGCTAAATCCAACTTAAGTTGTGTATAAGGAAAGACTATCAAAACTATTTCTGAATATGACTCTTATCAGACAAAGGCTATGCTCTGTTTTGTAAAGAAATGACATTCGGTGCATTTGTTTTAGCAACATGAATACTCCTGGAAAATTCCCATAATGTCTCATAACAATCATTCACATTATGGGGTGTTGGTGAGGAGTGTCCAAAAACCTGATTCACAGACACACATCTGGAACATTATCTCACCCTATTCATCCCACGTGTGAGTATGAAATCGGGATGGGTCCTGCAGTTTCTCAACAGTTTAAGCATGTCTCAGAGAAATAAAGACGAGTCGAGAGTCAAGAGAAAGGATCCATATCCTTGAACGTCATAAGCTCTCTGAATAGTTCAGGGAAACTGGTTGGTTTAGTGCCTAGAAATTCAAACTGTGACTCAGTGGCTTCTACAATACAAGGTGTGTTTTTGCTGTAGACTCCCTTACCTTCTAACAGTCGCTGATTGCTGTCAAATGCTTCTCTTTAAATCCTAGTCATCTGAGAGTGTGCAAGGCTTTGCAGTTCCAACACCCAAGGTACCAGTTCTTCCGCCATTCAACAAGCCCAAGATAAATGGTACAGGTGAGTTCACAACACAGAACTGGCTGGGAATAGTTAACTTCTTGTCTTTGATCAAGGAACACTAAATAAATATGGGAGCCAGTAAATAATGTTTTCAACATGCTGAGGTGTTTTAATGAACCTGTAGTTGATTTTCATGTTGTCTTATTGTAGGAAGCACCACAAACCTACCAAATGGAAGGATGCTTTCCGTCCCTGACCTCCTCCAGGGGGAAATACTTATACCGCCTCCGCCTGGCTCCGCCCCTCCACCTCCTCCTCCTTTTTCAGCCCTGCCGCCTCCATCATTCATCCCTCCCTCACCACAGTTCTCTGGCGAAATGGACCCTTCTTTAGACCGTACAAGTCTGCATCCCCCTCCAAAGACGCCCCCAAAGCCTCCATCACTTACCAGTTCCGATTACAGTGCAGATTTAGACTTGACCTCCCTCAAACCTCCTCCAATGCGTCCTCCAAAACCACCATCGGAAACTTACAGCTTCAGAGGTTCTCTCTCTAGCCTTGGTGTTCAAGATATCCCAGAATGCCCCAAGTTCACCCCACCACCACCCCCGGTGAAAGGATCACCTGTTCTTGCAAAAGCTCAGAAAACAGCACCTCCAAAACCGGTCCGAATGTCCTCCATACCTAATCTGGACATCCTGTCCCAAACCCCTGTGCCACCCGTTGCTTCCAACCCAACACCATCTAGCTTCAACCCCCAGAACACAGCCAAACTCTACAGCGTGCAGAAGAGCACACTACTTGGCGGACAGACAGAAGGGGAAAAAAAAGTCCAGTCCATTCTGCTGCTGGAAGATACTGCTGGAAACACGGTTGGTGTTGTCGATGGGAACAGTGGGAAAAATCCTGGATCTTTCCAACCAGGGGTGCCACCAACCAAACCAGCCCGTCGGAACAGCTCCGCCACTCATCAACAGGATGACCAGACAGACATGGCACAAGTTCCAAGTGAACCAGCCAAGGTAGAGCCCAAAATAAATCCTGAGCCTGTACTGGCACAAAACATCCCCACTGAGGTACCAGCACCAATTAAAGTCTCGCCCAAAATAGAGAAAAGTATACCTGATGTTAGGCAGGTGGTGACCCCAGTTGCGTCCCCTGGCAGGCCTCGCAAGTACAGCCCTATCTTGAACCACCGACGTCTCAACACACGGGGCGCAGACGGCTCAGTAAAGAAAGAGACCACAACTTCACCTTTGGCCTTGCTGATGGCTGCAAAGGAAAGAGAAAAGCAGAGAACTGCTCTGTCCCAAAAGAACAGTAACTCAACAGAGCCAGTCAGTTCTGTGATCCAACCTAGTGAAGAAAAACCAAACTCCTTCACCGTCATTTCTCGAAACCCAACACCAGACAGTCCCAATGCACAATTAAAGTCGACCACAAACACACAACCAATCACCTCACCATCAACCAAAGTTAACCTTCCAGATATGTCCTACTCAAAGCCAGAGCTAAGCTCAACCCCTCTACGAAGCCCCATGAATAGCTCTGTTAGTGGACTGGGTGTCCCTGTTAGAGATGTGGAAGTTGGAGAAGACTTGGTCTTCATTCCACCGCCTCCTGAATTTGCCAACTCGGACACTGAGGAGGAACCTCCAGTTCCCCCACCAAGTCACCCCGCTCCTGCTCCCCCTGTGAAAAGTGCCCCTCCACCTGCTAAAACCTTCTTACCTGCTCCTATTATCAGCTGCCCCCCTCCAAGTCACCCCGCTCCTGCTACCCCTGTAAAACCTGCCCCTCCACCTTCTAAATCCTTACCTACTCCAATCATAAATGGTCCACCTGCCAAACCCTCCCAACCTCCGACCCCTCCTCCTGTCACCAATGGGCCCCTCACTTCGCCCAAACATAAACCACCCAGCTGTCCTCCCAAGGCCCCAGGACCTCCCCCAAATATCCAGCTCCAATCCAAACCACCTGTTCAAATGAAATCCACTCAACCCCCTTCACAAGTGGCTCCATCCGTCTCCGCTAGCCAGGCGACACTTCTCAGTATCCTGCAGAAGAAGATGCTAGAGATGGACCCCAAGTTCTCGGCTGTCAAAGAGGTGGAGACCAACGGAGATGACTGGAACTCTCCACTGTCTGATGACGAGGCCACGTCGCCCCTTACCACATACAATCCTATGACAAATCGGAGTGCCATCCTGCCGACGCAAACTCGTGGAGTGGACATGAAGGAGCTGGAAAGCAAAGCGGCCAAAAAAGCTCAAAATTTGTCCACTTCGGCTAAATCCCAGAACAGGTAAACTTAAAGTAAACACATGGTTAAAGTCAACATGAAATGGCATTCACAATCCGTTTTACTTCTGTAATGTGCATTTTTCAAGTGAAACGTGACATTAATCGAGGAAAAATGTCAGGCAGGGCTTTATCAACGGGGAAAGGAAAAGATCCACATTGTATAAAGTTACAATTGGGAGACATTAAGATGCAATTACAAGAAATAAAGTGGCAACTACCTTTTTATTTCGTTTTTACTTTGAGGTGGAAACAAGATTCCATAAGAGACTTGATGACGTCAGATTATGTACAGAAAGATTACGTAACGTTTTTTTCTTTGGAATAATGCACACAATTACGCATGACTGTGATCACAGGCAATGCTTCCCTCATAGCACATAGCTGAGATGAATCATCAGGAAGATAAATAGACTGAAACAACACTCAACAGCTGTTTCCATGACATTTATGATTTACAATGCATATGAAACTGCTTAAGTTGATATATTTAGAAGCTTAAACACAACATGCAATACGTAATATTGAGGAATTACTGGTTAAAGTGGAATCAAAATGCAGTTATTTGAGGTTCTAGTACTTTATGCTTTTATAACTTGGTATTTAAAGCGTTTACTTACGAATAATGAGACTCTTCTTTATCTTTCAGTAACGGATCATCAGCCAAACAGCAGTTTGGAATGACGTTCACCGTGAGACCAGGAGCCAAACAACCAATAACACCCGTTATCAAAGACGGTTCGTCCTGATCCAGAGAGCGTTCCTGACTGGAATTATTCCAAAGACGTGCCTTACCTGTACATATGCACCTACCTGACAGACATTTAACGTTTTGCACCCGGTCTGGAGCTTTATCACGCTGTTGCTAAAGTATTACTCTATTAACTTTCTACCTGGATGTTTCTTCAGCTGTCAGTATATTCAGGTTTTGCCGAACTCTTATGACCGCAGCTTCATCAGGACTTTCTAGAGCTGCTCAAATTTATCAGTGGAGCAACTGTGCCCGTGTATGGCTAGATAATCTACACGGAAACTCATTTTAATGTCAAACCTTTTAATTTAATTCAATTGTTTAATCCAGTTTCTAATCAGGTTATAAATTAATTGTAACTTCTGCATAATATTTTAGAATGTTTTTAATCATTAATGTACAATATTAATCTATAGCTCTCGCTACGAGAGCTTCTTTCAGTGGTGCTGGATTTTTTTCCAGGTCAAAACATGATGAATTTTTACGAACTTAAAAGTATACAATAAACCTTCGAATTTGAGAATAAACACTGTTATAGATGGTCGCGAAGCCTTGAACATATTACCGATGGTTCGTTTTAACTAAGAAAAATGCCTTTGCTGCTTTTCATAGTTATTATTTTAATCTTAAGCAAGAATCAAAGAAGAAATAATGCAAACTTTGTTTTTGCTTGAATATACTGGTTAAAGGTGCCTTTGAAGAAACAAGCTAATTTAATAATCTGCAAACGTGTTAGTATGACAATTGTTGTTTTGGATATTTAACCCTTTGTTACCCCCCTAAAGAAAGAATATACCCATAATACGGTGTGATAAAAATATGCGAGAGCATAAATATACAGATGACAGAAATTTTATTAAACAGTGAAACGTGTTTTTTTTGCACAAATATGAGAAGAGAACAGCATTCATGCCCATTTCTGTTATTAAAAAAGACATTTTCTGCATGTTCTGAATTCTGATCCTACTATGATTATGTATTTAACTCATGAATCGTTATTTGATGGTGACGGAACAACAGAAATGGGAATGAACTGGAGGTTGGTGTGGTTTCCCATGATGCTCTAGGGCGCAGACACGCTGTGGTGGAGCACCTGATGGTCCCAGCCCACGGTGGTCAACACGGCCGAGCCGCCCGGGGCCCAACACACGCCGCGCACGAAATCCTGGTGCCGCCGGTCCCTGAAACTAAACACGGAGCACACGACAGACTCAGATCGCCGCTCTGAGATATAAATACACTCCAATTAAATGTTAATGTTAAGGTGCTTTAAATCATTTTGTAACCGTGTTTAAACAATAAAAAAAGTTTATAGATAAAAAAAATACACAACTCATATTTTGTAATCATTTGACTACATATTTTATATGCATACATAACACTTTTTTTTTTTTTACAATTTTTGTTTTTAATAACTTATTATTTTAGATTTTTTTATTTTAATTATTATTTCATTACACTGTAGGCACATTTATATAATACATGTATAAATGTTTTATATAAATGTATTAATACATGTAATATTTTTAAACAATATAAATCTTAATTTCTAATGAAATATTTTAATACATTGAATCAATTTATTAACTATAAATACACACACACACACATATATATATATACACATATGTGTGTGTGTGTGTGTGTAAAATATTGCACAAATAATTTCAAATATTTCTTCTACAACTCTTTCAATTTTATTCAATTTGATATAAGATTTAAGTATTATAAATATAAATTAACAACATGTATATTTCATCTTTTGTCCATAAAATACATATAGTTTCCAATTAAACATTTTATCAATACATTCAATCAAAATGAATTCAGTTCTTATTAAATATTATATTTAATATGTGTGTGTTTATTATTGAATTGTTTGTAGTTAAATTAGATATACGTGTTAAAATATTTAAGCCGCAAAAACTGTTTAATGATTGTCAGTTCCATGTACTTCGGGGTGTGTGGATTTCCTGTGTTCTGATTGGCTGGTGCAGGACAGCCAATGAGGAGAGAGGCATGTGTCAATACTCACATTTCTCGGAGCTCTGCAGTAACCACGGCAACGGAGCAGTCGTCACTGATAGACGCCAGCAGGGGTGAACTGCAGGTGACAGCCCATAATAATCACCAGTCATTATCCGGCTCACGGAGTACTTTACAATACAGCTTATTTTACAATATGGCCTACTTTATAAGATGGCATACTTTACGATCCGGAGTACTTTACAATAAGTCTGGCATATTTTAAAATGTGGCGTACGTTACAATCCGGAGTACTTTGCAATAAGTCTGGCGTACTTTGCAATGCGGCATACTCTACATACAATCTGGTGTACTTTACAGTCCGGAGTACTTTACAATAAGTCTGGCGTACTTTACAATCTGGAAAACTTCACAGGCTATTAATACATGTAATATTTTTAAACAATATAAATCTTAATTTCTAATGAAATATTTTAATACATTGAATCAATTTATTAACTATAAATACACACACACACACATATATATATATACACATATGTGTGTGTGTGTGTGTGTAAAATATTGCACAAATAATTTCAAATATTTCTTCTACAACTCTTTCAATTTTATTCAATTTGATATAAGATTTAAGTATTATAAATATAAATTAACAACATGTATATTTCATCTTTTGTCCATAAAATACGTATAGTTTCCAATTAAACATTTTATCAATACATTCAATCAAAATGAATTCAGTTCTTATTAAATATTATATTTAATATGTGTGTGTTTATTATTGAATTGTTTGTAGTTAAATTAGATATACGTGTTAAAATATTTAAGCCGCAAAAACTGTTTAATGATTGTCAGTTCCATGTACTTCGGGGTGTGTGGATTTCCTGTGTTCTGATTGGCTGGTGCAGGACAGCCAATGAGGAGAGAGGCATGTGTCAATACTCACATTTCTCGGAGCTCTGCAGTAACCACGGCAACGGAGCAGTCGTCACTGATAGACGCCAGCAGGGGTGAACTGCAGGTGACAGCCCATAATAATCACCAGTCATTATCCGGCTCACGGAGTACTTTACAATACAGCTTATTTTACAATATGGCCTACTTTATAAGATGGCATACTTTACGATCCGGAGTACTTTACAATAAGTCTGGCGTACTTTACAATCTGGAAAACTTCACAGGCTGATTCACTCTTCTTATAACTATCGCAGTGTTTTCTTCCGTACCTGTCGGAGGAGAACGTCAGTCTGGAGACGCGGCGGCTGTGAGCGTTTATCGTCCGTACACCGTCCGACGTCTGCAGATCCCTCAGAGTCACTCGACCCAGTTCATCACCTAACACCAGACACACACGTCAACACCAGCAGAGCATCATGGGACAGAGCAGTGCATCGTGGGAAATGAAGCCGTACCGTATGCGATGGTGCTGCTCTGATGAGGGTGCCAGGCGACGGCCGTGGGGCTGCAGCTGGGAGACACCACGTCTAAACGAGATGGACAGGAAGTTAGGTCTCTCCGGACAGGAAGTGACTGAGTGCTCAGCTGGATCTCACTTTAGAATCAGCCAGACAGACTGAAAGCACCAAAGTTAATGATACTGTGGTGTGTGTGTGCTTGTGTGTGTGTTTGTGTGCGTGTGTGAGTAAGTGCTTGTGTGTGTGTGAGTAAGTGCTTGTGTGTGTGTGTGTTTGTGTGCGAGTGAGTGAGTGCTTGTGTGTGTGTTTGTGCGAGTGAGTGAGTGCTTGTGTGCATGAGTGAGCGAGTGAGTGCTTGAGTGTGTGCGCGCGCGCATGTGTGTGTGTGTGCGCGCATGTGTGTGAGTGAGTGAATGAGTGCTTGTGTGTGTGTGAGTGAATGAGTGAGTGCTTGTGTGTGTGTGTGTGTGTGTGTGCACATGAGTGAGTACTTGTGTGTGTATGTGTGTGCGTGTGTGTGTGTGAGTGAGTGAGTGCTTGTGTGCATGAGTGAGCGAGTGAGTGCTTGTGTGTGTGCGCGCGCGCATGTGTGTGTGTGTGCGCGCATGTGTGTGAGTGAGTGAATGAGTGCTTGTGTGTGCGAGTGTGTGTGTGTGTGTGAGTGAGTGAATGAGTGAGTGCTTGTGTGTGTGCGAGTGTGTGTAAGTGAGTGAATGAGTGAGTGTGTGTGTGTTTGTGTGCGTGTGTGAGTGAGTGAGTGAGTGAGTGCTTTTGTGTGTGTGTGCGTGTGAGTGACTGCTTGTGTGTGTGTGAGTGAATGAGTGAGTGCTTGTGTGTGTGCGAGTGTGTGTAAGTGAGTGAATGAGTGAGTGTGTGTGTGTTTGTGTGCGTGTGTGAGTGAATGAATGAGTGAGTGCTTTTGTGTGTGTGTGCGTGTGAGTGACTGCTTGTGTGTGTGTGAGTGAATGAGTGAGTGCTTGTGTGTGTGTGTGTGTGTGTGTGCACATGAGTGAGTACTTGGTGTGTGAGAGTGCGTGTGTGTGTGTGTGAGTGAGAGTGCGTACTTGTGTGTGTATGTGTGTGCGTGTGTGTGTGTGAGTGAGTGTGCGTGCTTGTGTGTGTGAGTGTTGTGTGTGTGTTTGTGTGAGTGAATGAGTGAGTGCTTGTGTGTGTTTGTGTGCGTGTGAGTGAGTGTATGAGTGAGTGTGTGTGCGTGTGAGTGAGTGTATGAGTGAGTGTGTGTGCGTGTGAGTGAGTGTATGAGTGAGTGTGTGTGCGTGTGAGTGAGTGTATGAGTGAGTGTGTGTGCGTGTGAGTGAGTGTATGAGTGAGTGTGTGTGCGTGTGAGTGAGTGTATGAGTGAGTGTGTGTGCGTGTGAGTGAGTGTATGAGTGAGTGTGTGTGCGTGTGAGTGAGTGTATGAGTGAGTGTGTGTGCGTGTGAGTGAGTGTATGAGTGAGTGTGTGTGCGTGTGAGTGAATGAGGGAGTGCTTGTGTGTGTTTGTGTGCGTGAGAGTGAGTGAATGAGTGAGTGCTTGTGTGTGTGTGAGTGCTTGTGTGTGTGTGTGTGTGTGCGCGTGTGTGAGTGAATGAGTGAGTGCTTGTGTGTGTTTGTGTGCGTGTGAGTGAGTGTATGAGTGAGTGTGTGTGCGTGTGAGTGAGTGTATGAGTGAGTGTGTGTGCGTGTGAGTGAGTGTATGAGTGAGTGTGTGTGCGTGTGAGTGAATGAGGGAGTGCTTGTGTGTGTTTGTGTGCGTGAGAGTGAGTGAATGAGTGAGGGCTTGTGTGTGTGTGAGCGTGCGTGTGTGTGTGTGTGTGTGCGTGCGCATGAGTGTGTGCTTTGTGCGCATGTGTGTGCGTGCTTGTGTGTGTGTGAGTGTGCGTGTGTGTGTGTGTGCACCTAGGCGAGAGGCAGGTTTGGGTTTCCGTCGGTCCCACAGCAGAAGCCGTCCGTCCTGCAGGAGAGCGTGAGATGGTTACACACTCAAACACACGTGTGTGTGTGTATATGTGTGTGAGAGAGACGGCACTGACCTGAGCACATGACAGGAAGAGAGACTCGTCGACAGGAGAACACGACACACCGCTGACCGGCTGAGAGTGAGCTGACACACACATAGACACACACACACACACACACACACACATTTTTAACAACTCAACAATATAGATTTACATATTTTATTAATAAATAATATATTTCAAATAAATCACATTTGGACATTACTCACTCTTAAAATATCTGAAAATAAGAATCTATATTTACATATAATAAATAATATATACAGTTTAAATAAATCACAAGTTAATATTCAATAATTAGTCAAATTCTATTCTATATGAATAAACAATGTATTCATTATTAAAATAAAAATACATATGAAACATACTTATATGCAATAATTAATAACTAATATATAGTGTTTAAATAACTAAATTACTATATATATATATATTTTTTTTTTTTTTTTTATATATATATAATCACATATGCATATGAACTATTGATCTAAGAATCTACTGACCCATTACTTTCAAATGCAAGTGATTATTTCTTAGTAAAGCTGAGCTCATCAGTCTTTCATCGTCTGTTTTTACGGAAATGTTTTTCATTCAGTTTCTTCAGAAGAATTCAAATCAATTCTTCAATCATGAGTTCATGAATCAAACCCACCTGATCCAGATGAACCACTTCATTTGATTCACGGCCAAGAATCATATCAACACAGAGATAAAGAGTGCATGGCGTCTCATAAATATATATAATTACACTGCATCTATAAATCTGATCATCAATGAGCCTGTGGGTTATTAATCTGCAGTGACATCACTTCCTGTCTGCTCACCGTGATAGGAGCTGGTGACGGTCTCCTGGTTCAGATCCCACACTTTGATCCTGAAAGGAGACGGAGAGAGAGATTGAGTGCCCTGAGATCATGTTGAGCCTCTCACAGTCTCACAGCACCGCCTGCTGACCTGCAGTCCACACTACAGCTGACGGCGAGACGCCCGCCGGCGCTCACACTCACACCCGTCACCACGTCATCATGCTCCAGACGAGTGAAGCGGTTCATCAGCAGCCGCTCGTCCTCCGCCAGCTCCCACAGCTCCACCGAACCTGACAACAACACATGTATATATCTATCAGAGAACACCACGTGATCAAAACCAGGACAGAAACTCGAAAACCTAGTAATACCACGGTATCCCCGTTGAAAAAAAACAGCATATGCTGGTTAGGTATGTTTTGAAGCTGGGATGCTGGCTTATGCTGGTTTATGCTGGGTTAAACTGATCCTTAGATGGTCATGTGCTGGTCGGACCAGTTTAGGACCAGCACATGACCAGCTTAAACCAGCTCAAACCAGCTCAAACCAGCATAAACCAGCACGGACCAGCATAAACCAACTCAAACCAGCATAAACCAGCTCGGACCAGCATCCCAGCTTCAAAACCAGCATCCCAGCTTCAAAACATACCTAACCAGCATATGCTGTTTTTTTCAACAGGGATACCGTGGTATTACTAGGTTTTAGAGTTTCTATCATGGTTTTGAGCATACCCTGTAGAAAAACCAGGTATGTTAGGTATGTTTTGAAGCTGGGATGCTGGTCCGAGCTGGTTTATGCTGGTCCGAGCTGATTTATGCTGGTCCATGCTGGTTTAAGATGGTCATGTGCTGGTCCTAAACTGGTACGACCAGCACATGATCATCTAAGGACCAGTTTAACTCAGCATAAACCAGCAAAGGACCAGCTTAAACCAGCATCAATACATACCTGGTTTTTCAACAGGGTATGCTCAGAACCATGATAGAAAACCACAGAAACCTAGTAATAAAAGGGTCAATGTCCAAAAAAACGAAAATAAACTATTACACGTACAAAAACCTACTAATGCCATGGTAAATATCCAAAAAATCTAAAATAACACAATATTATTGTTGAACATCCACAAAAACCACAGTATTACCATGGTACAAGTCCAAAAACTACGATCAAACGCCAGTATATGTCCAAAACGTTAATAATACCATGGTAAATGTCCAAAAAACAGCTAAAACAACAACATTATTGTTAAATATCCATTAAAAACATGGTATTACCATGGTACAAGTCCAAAAACTATGATGATAAGCCTGGTAGATGCTCAAAAGCTAATACCACGGTAAATTTCCAAAAAAGCATAAATAATATTATTGTAACCCCAGTATATGTCCTAAACCCTACAAAAACCATGGTAGATGTCAGTAAAATTATTAATACAGTGCATGTCAAGAAGCACAATATTACTATGGTAGATCTCCAGAGAAGCACAATAATTATTGGTGACCAAATGTAAAAAAAAAAACATGGTAAATGTCCAGAAATGATGATAAGACCTTGGTACATGTTCAGAAACGGTGCATTTCTACGGAAGATGTTAAAACACATTGCATAACGCCGCCCAAATGTATTTACAACACTGTTCCAGAACACTTCAACCCAAATATTCAGATGTGTGCAGCGCATTTTATGGAGGACTGAGTCCTGGGGATGTAACGATTAACCGCGAGCCGGTTGGAAATCGATTTAAATATGTGACGATTCAAGAGACGCTAAACCAATCGCGATTCATTTAGATGTAGGAGTTTATATGAATGCATGTCTGAGGGGAACTTACGGTCTTTGGTATTTTTTTCGTTTCCTCTTGCCTCTGTATAAAGCATATTAAAGTTCGTAAGCGCAGCGCTGCTTTGTTTACAGCGGAAACCAATGAAAGGCTTAAAGCGCCACCTGCTGGCAGAGCGTGCATCTGCGTCTCGTTCAGCTCAGCTTTCATGCAGATATTTTTATTTATAGTTTCACAAATTTCGAAATGATACAATCTAATTTAGATTAAAAACTGCTGGTGTTGCATGCATGACGCATCTTTGTTTGGATCGTGATTAAAACGCAGCGGTTGCCTCTGATTTTAAATGTTAAGAGCACAGACGAAGCCTTAGTTTGTTTACTTGAAGATGTTTATTTTATTTGATTTGGGGCAGTATATTATTATAGTGTTATATTTCAATGTATATTTTATGTTATGCTTGCGTGCTCTGATAATAATAGCTTTCTAGGATTAAACATTATTTGGATAATATCTGGATATATAATGGATAAATATCTTAACCCTACTGTTAGACCTACCTGAAACACTAAAAAGTGTTTTATTTCATTCGAAGGCCTGTCGTTATTTTTTATTTGTTTTTATTTTATTACTGACTGCTTACTTGTCATTTTTTATTCAATTCAAAGTTTGAAATCAAGCTATCTCGTGCTACTGCAACACAATCACCCAGCTGTAAAATTAAAAAAACACTGAGTGAGCAAACATTTGTGAGATAGCTATAATGGTTATTAAATAATGTTTACATGTGTATAAAAGCCTACATTAAAATCTGTCATATAAATTGGTCTCTTCTTTAGAAATTAGCCTGCTGATTGCCACCATTGATGGACACAATGTTTTAATAATATTAAAAATATCTGTAAGACATTATATTCTGCAGTTCTTCCCTGCTGTGCAGAATATCATATATAATAACCTTAAATCACATAAACACATTTCATTTCACCAAATACACCAAATAATGCTCTTTTTAGCAGCATCACATGACCCCTTTAATGAGAAAATATGTAATTTTAACATCATGACATCTCATTATTATAAGAAAAGATGTAGTTTTAACATAAAATAATCAGCGTTGGTTTAGCAATAATAAAAGTAATTAAAAATAAGTAAGTCAAAATGTTCTTATATTTAAGGCGAGACACTATACAGACAAAAGCATTGTGTTTTTTTCGTGCATTGGTACATTGTGACATTTTGGCTTTTCACGAAGTGTCTTTTTTGCAAAAATACATTTTAAAGTGTTTATTTTATTATTAGACGTTATCAGTTTTTTGTGTTCATGCATCATTCTATCAAGCGTTTAACGCGCACGTGTCTAAAGTAGCTCAGATTGAGCTGATGCTTTGTTCTGACCTGCTCTGTAATCCACCGCGTCCAGGTGTCTCTCCATACACGCCGGAGCGTTCACGGGGATATTCCAGCAGTTCTCTTTAATCATGATCAGCTCTGACGACTTTAATAATTATTAATATCACACTCGACTCCAGCTAACTCGCTCCCGCAATCAATGAAAGACACACGCGGGCGGCACTTCCGCTTCCGGCGCAGAACACGCTTCAAAATAAGAGCCGAACACTCTTCAAAATAAGAGCCGAACACTCTTCGAAATAAGAGCCGAACACGCTTCGAAATAAAAGCCGAACACGCTTCGAAATAAAAGCCGAACACGCTTCGAAATAAGAGCCGAACACTCTTCGAAATAA
>NW_015507534.1:10383-11346 GCF_001515645.1 Sinocyclocheilus grahami | reverse complement strand
CGAACACGCTTCGAAATAAAAGCCGAACACTCTTCAAAATAAGAGTCGAACACGCTTCAAAATAAGAGTCGAACACGCTTCGAAATAAGAGCCGAACACGCTTCGAAATAAAAGCCGAACACACTTCAAAATAAAAGCCGAACACTCTTCAAAATAAGAGCCGAACACGCTTCGAAATAAGAGCCGAACACGCTTCACAATAAGAGCCGAACACGCTTCGAAATAAGAGCCGAACACACTTCAAAATAAGAGCCGAACACGCTTCGAAATAAGAGCCGAACACTCTTCAAAATAAAAGCCGAACACTCTTCAAAATAAGAGCCGAACACGCTTCGAAATAAGAGCCGAACACGCTTCGAAATAAAAGCCGAACACTCTTCAAAATAAGAGCTGAAGCTACAAATGTACATACAGTGCTCTGAGTGATATTATAGATATACTATATAAATTACGATATGTAACTATTATCTTATGCTTATGATAAAAATACGAGCATTTAGTATGCAAACGCGCTAGTTCTTTCATAGATATTGAATATGTTTATATAATGTATTTATAAATAATCCCGTCTTTCTCCTCTAGGTGTCGCGCTAGCTCCATGTTTACATTCAATGCATCTTTAAGCAAAGCAATGCATCATACAAAACGCAAAATATATTTTCTATATCAAAACATATCCTATATTTCAATGTTCTCAATATATTTTAAAGTTTTAAAATGCATATATATATATATATATAAATAATCCCCCCCCCTGTAAATCCATTCTATAATGCATTTTTACACTGAATTATTTATATAGTTTTAATTTCACGACACATTAGACAATCAATAAAAATGAACTTTCATAAAACAGTAAAATAACAGCTTATTACAAAATGAAAATGTGATGAATGTACATGTTCTGTTATAGGCTACTGTTTATGTTCTGAGTCCTTTATTGCTTTGAAAATAAATATCAAG
>NW_015507534.1:6734-10259 GCF_001515645.1 Sinocyclocheilus grahami | reverse complement strand
TGTTTATGTTCTGAGTCCTTTATTGCTTTGAAAATAAATATCAAGTTCATAAAACATAATGTAAACACTTGGATCTGAAAATGACTTTTTCTCAAAGTCATAAAACAGTAAGTCACTGTGCATCTCTAAATACAAAACACTGAAGCAGCGTTTATACACAGTCTGTATCACATGCTCCTTGCCTCTCACAGAGCTCACAGTGACGTGTAAACATGCTGAAACCTCACTCAGACCACCTCAGACCTGGTCTTTGGTGCGATATAAACATCATCCCTCCTGCGGGATGGTCTGGGGTGAGTTTAGAAGGCATGCATCCGGTTAGCAGAGCTTCTGAGCGTGGTTTCAGAGAGTTTGTGTTTGTCCTGTCGGGTCATCAGAGAGCTGATCTCCAGGTCTTCAGAGCTGAAGGGCTGAAACACCAGCTCCAGCAGCCCTAAAACTGAGCCCAGGACAGCCAGGAGCGAGCCCACCAGATAGACCTTCAGCAGACCGCGGCTCGGCTTCTGGCTCAACACCTCTCTGATGAAGGGGACCAGCTCCCTCAGCGTCTCCATGATGATCGGATCTGTTTGGAGAACATGGGTCAGCTGATCACCAGAGCACATGAAACATCTGATCAATACCAGTGTTATTTGCTCACCTGCTGAAGTCCAGCTCTGCGTCTCGGCTCTATGAGACTGTAATGCTGCTATTCAGCCTTTACACAGCCGATCCCGACTGAATCCGCCCACAGAGACGTGAGGAACATGATCAGCTGCCTGCTGGGAGAGACTCCAGCACACACACACACACACACACACACACACATTCACTGTGTCTGGATCAGCACTGCTTTATTTGCTTTATTGAGACCACTGGGTCAGACATTCAGCTCAATTCTGTTCTATTTTAATATCTGTTCTAAAGAAAGGCATCATCCCATAATAATACCCTAGCAACCACCATTAACACTAAGTAACAATGCAACACCCTAACAAACATTCACTTCACCCACAACATCCCATAATACCCTAGCAATGCCCTGGCAACCACCTAGAATACCCTTGGAACCACATAGAACATCCTAGCAACCACTCATAATACCCTAGAAATGCCATGGCAAGAACCCAGAACACTTTGGTAACCACATAAAATAACCTAGCAACCCCCTGGCAACCAACAATAATACTCTAACAATGCCCTGGCAACCACCCAGGACACTTTAGTTACCACATAAAACACTTTTGCAACCACTCACAACACCCTAGCAACCACCCAGAACATCACGGGAACTCCCTGGCAACACCCTCAATACCCTACACTGGCAACCCCCCAGAACACTTTAGTAACCATGTATAACACCCTAGCAACCACTCATAATACCCTAGAAACACCCTGGCAACCACCCAGAACACTTTAGTAACCATGTAGAACACCCTAGCAACCGCTCATAATACCCTAGCAACACCATGGCAACCACCCAGAACACTTTAGTAAGCATGTAGAACACCCTAGCAACCACTCATAATACCCTAGCAACAACCTGACAACCCCATAGAACACTTTAATAACTACTTAGAACACCCTAGCAACACCCTGGCAATGACTCAGAAAACCCTAGCAGTCACCCATAACACCCTAGCAATGCTCTGTTAATTATCCAGAACACCGTAGCAACCACATAAAACAACATAGCAAGTAGCAACCACCTAAAACACCCCACCAACACCCTGGAAAGAACACAGAACATCCAAGCAACCACTTATAATACCATAGCAACGCCATGACAACCACCCAGGACACTTTAGTAACCAACTATAACTCACTACAATTCCCTGGCAACCACCTGTAAACTCCAGCAACACCTTGGCAACCACCCAGAACATCATAGGAACTTCCTGGCATCAACCACAATACCCTAATAAGACCCTAGCAACACCCAGCTAACCACCCAGAACACTTCAATAACCCCTAACAACTACCTACAGTACCCTCGCAATGCCCTGGCAATGCCCCAGAACGCCCTAGCAACCACCCATAACACCCTAGCAACGCTCTGTCAATTACTCAGAACACCTTAGTGACCACATACAACACACTATCAAGTAGCAACCGCCTAAAACACCCTAGTAACCACCTATAGCCCACTAGCAATTCCCTGGCAACCACCTGTAAACCCCAGCAACACCTTGGCAACAACACAGAATATTATAGGAACACCCATAATACCCTACACTAGCAACCACCTAGACAACCTTAGTAGCCATGTAGAACACCATAGTAACCATTCATAATACCCTAGCAACACCCTGGCAACCACCCAGAACACTTTAAAAGCCACTTAGAACGCAATAGCCACTCACTGGCAACTACCTATAGTACCTTAGCAACGCCCAGGAAAACACCCAAGCAACCACCCATTACTCAATAGTAATTCCCTGGCAATGACTCAAAGCACCCTAGCAACCACCCATAACACCTAGCAACGCTATGTCAATTACCCAGAACACCTTAGTGACCATATAAAACATACTAGCAAGTAGCAACCACATAAAAAACCCCAGCAACACCCTGGAAACAACTCAGAACATCCTAGCAACTCCTTGGCGACCATTCACGATAACCTAGCAACCACTCACAATAGCTAGGAAATGCCGTGTCAACCAACCAGCACCCAAGTTATCATCAACAAGCCAAGCAGAGTCTTACATTAGTATTACTAGCATTAGCGTGTGTTAAGTGAACATGAGTTCAGACATTCAGAACATTCGTTATGTTGGCGTGTAAATATTAGCGTGTGTAAGGTGTATATGAGTTCAGATGTTCAGAGCAGACTCTATGATGGAGAGACTATTAGCACGGCTCTCAGAGCATGTGAGTGGCTGGAAATTCCAGAGTGAATGGCAACATTAATCTGATTATTTCCAGACGACCAGCAGAACAAACTGTTGTAGTGATTCTGTGGCGGGAGTTTCCTGCCATTCTTAAAGAGACGGTGTTTGACTGGACATCTGAACACACTCACTGTATCTCTGATCAAACACACATTTGTGTTCGAGTCACACTTCAGTGAGTCACTGTGATTGTGATTTGTTCCAGAAGGATCTATTACATGCCCGACTGAACCAAGCACATAAAGCAGGTGAATATAAACGTATGCTGTTGCATAAATCCTGCTGTGATGTTCCAGACGTGTGTGAACATGCAGCACTAGTGGCTCAGAAGAGCACAGGAGGAGCAGAAGCTCTGAATGTCCTGCCACACAACACACACACACACTCTCTCACTCACACACACACACACAGACACAGACACACACACACACACACACAGACACAGATACAGACACACACACACTCACTCACACTCACACACTCTTACACACACACTCACACTCACTCACACACACACACACAGACACAGACACACACACTCTCTCACTCACACACACACACACACACAGACACAGATACAGACACACACACACTCACTCACACTCACACACTCTTACACACACACTCACACTCACTCACACACACACACACA
>NW_015507534.1:4005-4756 GCF_001515645.1 Sinocyclocheilus grahami | reverse complement strand
CACACACACACACACTCACACACAGTGTTTGTGAATATTTATGAATGTACATGTGCTTATGAATGTCTATGTGTGTTTATGAATATTAATAAATGTTTATGTGATTATGAATTTCTGTACGTTTATGAATATTTATGTTTATTAGTGTCTATATATGTCTATGAATGTTTATGAATGTCTATGAATGTTTATGAATGTCTATGAATGTTTATGTTTATGAATGTCTATGAATATATATGTGTTTATCAATATTTCTAAATGTGTGTAAATGTATTTATGAATGTCTATATGTGTTTATAAATATTTATGAATGTTTAGGAATATATATGGATGTTTATGATATTTATGAATGTCTATGTGTGTTTATGAATGTTTATGTGGTTATGAATTTCCATATGTTTGTGAATATTTACATGTTTATTAGTGTCTATATGTGTCTTTGAATGTCTATATGTGTGTTTATGTATAACTATGAATTTTTACATGTGTTTATTAATGTCTGTATCTGTGTTTATGAATTTTTAATGTCTACATGTTTATCAATATTCAGTATGTGCTTATGAATGTCTATATTTGTGTTTATCAATATTTACGAATGTCTATATGTGTTTATTCATATTTATGAATGTTTCTGTTTGTGAATGTCTATATTTGTGTTTATAAATATTTTTGAATGTTCGTTTATGAATGTCCATATGTGTTTATGAAGGTGTTTAAGTAAACATGTGCGTATGAATGTTTGTTTGTGTTT
>NW_015507534.1:1970-2964 GCF_001515645.1 Sinocyclocheilus grahami | reverse complement strand
TTTTTAGTTATATAAGTACTTCAACCAGAACTAGATGAAAACGTTCCCTTGGAAACTCGATGAAATCTAAATAAGCTTAAGTTATTTTATTTAAAAAAAAATAATAATAAATCTTGATTTTTAACTATAATAACCTTAACATGGATATGACGTTTGTATAAATTCGTATGCTCTAAAAAACGTTATCGTCAAAACATCTGAACTTTCATAGCTTTGAACGTCTAAAAGCATTTATAAAAATGTATGAATGTCTATATGTGTGTTCATGAATGTTTATGTGTTAATAATTGTCTATGTGTTTATTAATATGCGTACCCTAGTGAAATGATGGTTTTGGTCTTGTATCGTATTAATGTTATGCTTTTTGAACATGCATTATGACAAACCGATTGCATTCTTGAAGTAATCGGTAAATTCCATGCCTGAACATGAATATCCTAATCAGAAGCAGCATGATTCTACGATGGTTTTGTGGAGAAGTGTTGTTCTGTGAGGTGACGGTGTTGTGTTATCTTCAGCTCTGTCTGCGGTGTGCACGGGACAGCATGACTGCGGGCGCGGGGCGTGTTACCCTGCGATGGGCGACCTGCTGCTGGGCAGAGAGCAGAGCCTGCGCTCCTCCTCCACATGTGGTCTGATGGGGTCTGAGGTGGTCTGCACTCCACACGGACAGGTGATGCTCGTCTAGACCTGCAAAACACAAGGTTCTCTCAGTTAGAAGCGTATCTTGGGTGTGGTTCTGCGTGGAAGCTAAAATGTGAGAACAAAACCCGTCTCAAAAGGCGCACTAAACGATTTTTACCAAACGATTTTGATATTCAAAAGCACCCCCAGTGTTAATTTTGACAGGCATTTTTGATTTAGTCTTACGCCCCATTCACACGCTTCTCCTTTACTTTGAATGGAGTGATGTGAAGCGTTGGCGAAATGAATTGTGGGTCCGTCGCGTCAGAAGTTGAAAACTTTTCAACTTTTCAAGCGCCAACGCAGGCGT
>NW_015507534.1:0-431 GCF_001515645.1 Sinocyclocheilus grahami | reverse complement strand
CAAACCATACATCAATGGAAAGCTAATTTATTCAGCTTTCAGATGCATACATCTCAGTTAAAAAAAAGACACTTATGACTGGTTTTGTGCTCCAGGGTCACAAATATGGTTTTGTTTGGTGCTAAAAAGGGTTCTTTTATTGTTAAGTGCCAAGAACCACACCCAGAAGGCTTGCACCATCGGTGCATAATGAAATTACATTTTCACAGACATAATAATTAACAAACCCAGATTCTGCAGCCTGAGGTGACGCTCGTCATATAGAGAAGTTATAGTTTGCTTGTGCAACATTTTCATAGTAATTAAACACAACTTTCACTAGCGGTTTTAAATGAGTGTTAGGACAAAATGTTCTTAAAGCAATGTTTATGGAATGTTCTTATAACTTTTATATAAATATATATAAAATATTTGATTTATGTTCTCATAAC
>NW_015507533.1:63120-63524 GCF_001515645.1 Sinocyclocheilus grahami | reverse complement strand
TAGAATGTCTAAAGTGGACTATCGAAATAAAGTGTTACCGATTTTATTTTTTTGATACACTAAAAATGTTTTTTATGATCTGCAGATGAAATAACCTCTTCCCTGCTCTCTCCCTGCTATTTTTAATGGTGTACATTCAGGTTTCAGTAGATGGCCATGTAGTGTGAATCACTGTAAGTATAAAGTATATACACACTGTTTTACAAAATCCCTGATAAAATTCATCAGAGACTTCAAGATTATTTATTCATGTAATCATGCACTGCTGGATTCAGTCAACTAAACAAGAAAAAGGGAAATTAGGTCAATTTCTAAGTGTAAATAGGCATTAACTTGTGTCATTAAAGGTGCTGTATGTAGTTTTTTGACTGTACTAAAGCGTATATATATATATATATATATAT
>NW_015507533.1:44923-63110 GCF_001515645.1 Sinocyclocheilus grahami | reverse complement strand
TATATATATATATATAATATGCTTGCAGATATTTAGAAAACATGCTAACTTCACATACTTGTTTCTCTAAAAACAATGCTACAGCCAGTTATTCTGGTTTGAAATGGGTGTTCCATCTTGGCACTTAGAGTTTTTGTTTTGGTCTGTGGGATTCCACTTACTGCCAATTTACCTTATAATGATTTGGCACACTGGGTTGCCAGTTGGCAGAAAAAATGCCAGCAAACGAACTGGGTCAGATTGCAGATTCTACCCAACCTCAAAAGCCTCGCCATCTGTCTAAAACAACTCTATGACCAGAGGCATATTAACACACAAATAAATCAACTCATCAACTTACAGTGTAAGGCTTTATGTTGTGTGTCCTCAATTTGACCACCCATGTGAGCATCCAGACTGAAGAGGAGGGGGCGGGGAAAAAAACTGCAGTACCCATTTCAACCTCTAGCTGTCAATATTACAAACTCCACCTTTAAAACATGCAAAACTCCAAAAACGTACATACATTTTGCAACAGTTTCCAGCTGAAATGAACACTTGTAGCAATAAAACACCAACAAATACAAATACTTAAAACACTTTTGCCATAGTGCAGGAATTTTAAACTAATACATTTTGGCGTTTGCATCATGTAACCAACTCCACATGTATTGTATGGCTTCTCTGATGTAGTAAACTTGCTCGGTAGCACACCTGGTTGCACTCAGGGTTGCCAGATCTGGGTAACAAAACATTATTCACGTGAAACAACGTAATAAAATGTAGCCACAGACAGTCATGTTAAACTGTTTCAAAGAAAATTGAATGCACTGAAACTGCCACAATATCATTTTTTTTTCCAAAAATGATTGTCTCCACAGGTTCACATTTTTTCATGAGCCTGGGTTGCTAAGTTTTAAACTGTTACATTGGTATTGGTTAATAATTTTCTTCATTTTTAGGGCCCATGACACAGAGGTTTCACCCAAAGTCAGGAAATCCTAGAAAATTAGCGCGATCAAAATGTGAGTATTATATAAAATTATGACAATTAACTTTGGTGGGTTTTATTCTTATGATTTCTCACAGGATTTTCTCACTTAATCTTTATTTTGCATCTTTGTAAAAAAAAAAGTTTGCTTTGACCTGATCATGGTATTATAAAGTTTGCACATTTGTATTTGTGAATCACAGCCTCTGCTGGTGCTGAGAAGAGCTTGGAGTGTGTGAGGATCGTCCTGATTGGAAAAACTGGAGTGGGAAAGAGTACCACTGGAAACACCATCCTAGGACGTCATGAGTTTAAGTCAAAAACCAGCATGAAATCTGTGACCAAGACATGCCAAAGAGAGACTGGAGACACCTGTGGTCGACCTGTGACTGTGGTGGACACACCAGGACTCTTCGACACGACTCTCAGTAATGAGGAGATCCAGCAGGAGATCATGAGATGCATTGAACTCTCGACTCCTGGACCGCATGTGTTTCTGCTGGTCATCGCTGTCGGCCCAATCACACAAGAAGAGAGAGAAACTCTTCAGCTCATCAAGATGACCTTCGGACAGAAAGCAGAGGCCTACACTATGGTGCTGTTCACACGAGGAGACAATCTTACAGATGAAAGCATTGAAGACTACATTAAAGAAGGAGATCCACACGTTCAGAAACTGATAAATGACTGTGGAGGAAGATTTCATGTGTTCAATAATAAACAGAAGGATCCTGCTCAGGTCGTGAGTCTGTTAAAGAAGATTGATAAAATGATGTGGGATAATGACCCCGATTTCTATAATGACAAAATGTTTCAGGAGGCCGAGAGAGCATTCAGACTCATGCAGATCAATAGAGAGAGAGAAGAGGAGGTCAGACAAGAAATCAAGGCCATTAAAGCTAAATATGAGTCTGAAATCAAAGAAATTCAAGACCAACTAGAAGAGGAAAAAACAAAAGGAAAAGTTAGAGAATTTCTGTTTGTGGAGAGAGAGTTCACACTGTTGAGACAAGAGAGAGAAAACACAGTGACAACAAACACTGAACAAACCCATGTCGAGAGAAAGAATGATGATCAGATTGAAAAGCAGGAACATCAGCTTACAGGAACAACAGATCTGGATAGAGAGATACCTAAACCTGGAAGAGAATCTGACCAAGATCGTAAGAAACATGTTAAAAAATGGAGGGGGTTGGAATCCTTAAAAAGAGGGTTAAAGCTAAGGAAAAAGACTGAGAGGACAGAAGAATGTAAAACAAAAGAAGCAGCAAGTGGAGAAGAGAATGTAGAAAAGATAAAAGATAGAGTCACAGACCAACAGAGCAGTGAGGATTTACCTAAAACCTCTGACGATGAGAGAAACGCAGAGAAAGAACAACTAAATCAGCATTATAAAGAAATGGAAGAATGCAGGCAGAAGATGGACGAGGCCATGAGGAGATACAAAGAGACGGCTGATATGTATGCTGCAGAACGCATGAGAATTGAAGCCAGAAATGTTCAGATCATTGACAGCTGGGAGAAGGACCATGGAAAATCCTGTGCCCTTCAATAACAGACAAAAAAATATTTGATAAATGCATGTTTTTGCTTCATAAGGTGCTGTCAAGTTAAAACGTTTTTGAATTATTGAATTCCCTTGTTGGGTTTCATTTTGTTGCACTCCTATGTGAATGTTACCTGAAACACTGGACTTAAATACATGCCAGTGTTGAATGACAAGAATTACCGTGCATCACAGGACTACCAATTGGAAAATTCTGTTGCACTGCCTGTATTTAACAGTTTGGGCATTGCAATACTACAGCATGACTGGTCCACGCTACACCTCTCTTTATCTCCCCACACTGACTATTGGTTGCAGCTCA
Organism: Sinocyclocheilus grahami; assembly: GCF_001515645.1. NCBI lineage: Eukaryota > Metazoa > Chordata > Actinopteri > Cypriniformes > Cyprinidae > Sinocyclocheilus > Sinocyclocheilus grahami. The sequence goes on along the minus strand of NW_015507533.1, from coordinate 60,272 downwards.
CATCAAGTGCAAGATATTAAAGGTTTAGCTCACCCATGAAAATTTGCTTGTGTTTTACTCACCCTCGAAGCATCCATGTGTATATGACTTTCTTCTTTCAGACGAATCCAGTCGGAGTTATATTAAAAATGGTCCTGGCTATTCCGAGCTCTATCACTGCAGTCAGCGGGTGTTGCAGTTGAACAGTCCACAAGTCGTCAAATAAAGCTCGCGCATTCATAATAAAACGTGCCACAGATGGCTCCGGGGGTGAATAAAGGCCTTCTGTAGTGAATCCATGCGTTTTTGTAATACGTAACGTAATAAACACTTTTCTCTCACTTCCGTTATCTGTCATATGCGGATCTGTTCCGGCGGAAGGCGTATGACGTATGCGCAGCACACGCACCTCTGAGATATGCCAGTTTCGCAAATTTGTTTATAGGAGCAAAGGAAGCAAAGTTTCCTTACTTTAGCACAGGAAAACCAGTCTCCTCTTGGTTTATATCGAAATCTTCCGACATTTTTCTTTGCAAATCCTCGGTTTGTACTTTCAATTCATGACCGGCGTTTTGTTTTGTTCTTTCTCCGCATTCGTCACTAATCACACAACGCCGACGTGCTGCATCATCCGCCGGCACGGCTTCCGCGTACCACAGTTAGATGAAGTGAGAGAGAAGTGTTTATTACGTTTAAAATATGGATATGTTTCTTACAAAAATGCATGAATTCACTACAGAAGGCCTTTATTCATCCCCCGGAGCCGTCTGTGGCACGTTTTATTATGAATGCGCGAGCTTTATTTGACGACTTGTGGACTGTTCAACTGCAACACCCGCTGACTGCAATGATAGAGCTCGGAATAGCCAGGACAATTTTTAATATAACTCCGACTGGATTCGTCTGAAACAAGAAAGTCATATACACCTAGGATGCATCGAGGCTGAGTTAAACACAACCTAATTTTCATTTTTGGGTGAACTAAACCTTTAATGCTGGCATACAGAACTTTACATCAACTTCAGGAAGCCTGCAGTCTATGAATCACAGAAAGGCACAGGATCACTTTCCAGAACCTTCTTGTTCACTGTTCCTTGCTGGTGAAATGATCTACTTAACCCTATCTGGACAGCCGAATCCCTGACGATATTCAAGAAGAAGCTGACAACCCATCTCTTCCATGAGAACTTAACTGCCACCTATTGAAAATCAAATCAAAAACAATACAACATAATACATAACAATTTAAAATTATACATGTCCAAAACATATTGCAATTCTATAAAGAATTGCTCTTTGTTACACTCGCGCCTGATGGCCGCTCACACATCAGATGTACTTGTGTGTGGAAAGAACAGCATATATCAAAGTAAAAGAGGTAAGGTCAGAGGGCATGTTCATACAACTTTTTCTTTTTACTACATCAGACTGTAAATCTCCTGTATTAAACCCATACTACTTCATACTACTTAAAGGGATACTCCACCCCAAAATGAAAATTTTGTCAACCACTTGCCCCATGTCGTTCCAAACCGTAAAAGCTTAGTTCGTCTTCGGAACACAATTTAAGATATTTTGGATGAAAACCGGGAGGCTTGTGACTGTCCTATTGACTGCCAAATAAATTACACTGTCAAGGTCCAGAAAAGTATGAAAAGCACCATCAGAATAGTCCATCTGCCATCAGTGGTTCAACCGTAATGTTATGAAGCGACAAAAATAACGACTTTATTCAACAATTCGTCTCCTCTATGTCTGTTCGTATCACCATAGCGCCATTTTGGAGAATATGAGCTGAACGCAGGCAGCGTATGCTCTTCTGTGTCAGCCACGCCACACGTTCACCTCATATTCTCCAAAATGGCGCTATGGTGATGTGGACAGACATAGAGGTATTTATTTTATGTTCGGAATAAAGTCTAAAAATAAATCCAATTCAGCAAAAAAAGTGAAGTTTGTGTGTTGCTGCTGTTACAAAATTTATTTATTTTTTTATGTTTGTTTCTTTCAGCGTTCTTTTTATTTAAAAACATGGTTGGTGCATCTTATGTTTTGCAAAAAAATAAACACTGTTTGAATTGTTAATAATCTGTCTCTGTCTGTCATTGAAGTTATGTATTTATTGTAATGACCTTAAAAAGTGGATTCAGCATTGAGGAAAATTCGCATATTTTTACTCAAAAATAATACATTTATAGTATAATTAATTTGTAATGTACTCGTAATACAAAAAAAGTACACTTTAATATCACTAATCAAGCATGTAAATAGGCATATACTTAAAGTGTACTAAGTGTACTTGAAGTTGTTCCAATTTAGCACATAAAAGTACACTAAATACACTTAAGGTTATGCTTTACTACAATTTAATTACAATTAAAATATACTTAGTACAAAATTAGTTGTTACAAAATAGCACACTTCAAGTTAACTAATCATTAACACACTTAAAGCATACTGACAATTAGTCTGGCTGCAAGTATACTTGGTATACTTTTTTTTCACTTGGGGTTACCTACAAATATTACACTTGAAACTTTTCTAACTATTACACTTAAAGCTTTGGATTTGACAGCACATACATAGATACACATTTCATTTGTGTATGTCTCTAAATAATAGCTAAATAAATGATTTACAGTTGATAAGTAGTAATTTTAAGTGAAAGATGGGATGATTCATGCATTTTTTTTATTCTGTCCACTTTGACACCAGTGTTTTAAGCATCTGTCTTTTAGGTCTGATCCAGAAAACAGATACTGTGTTCCCTGTTTTAATTTTTTTTTTGTTCTTTTTATGAAAACATGTGGTAAGCAGTTTTTGTCCTCAGCAGAATATCAACATGTTTTAACACACCGTCAATTTCAATAGTTAGTTAGCAAATGCAACTGTTTATTACTGAGAAAAGTCACATCAAAGTTGGATTCTTGTTTATATTGAACATTGTTTCATCTAGCTACATGTTAACAGTGCTAGTGTTATTGGCCTCATCAAAGTTCACACGAGTCACTTTTTTTTTTATTGTAGAATACTGAATATGAAACCAGACCAAATATTAACATGTAACAGTTTGGAGACATTTGTGTTTTTATGCTTATTTGATTTGTGTGCATTTCTCCCGAGACACACTGTTTTTAAATTGTTTACCAATTTTAGCATCATCAATCTCAACATATTGCTGTGATTGTAATGTTTTGTGTGTGTCTTCTTACCTTTCCTTCTTTCATAAGGTCCAGACAGTTTTGTTGCACATCTAATTTCCTGTTTTCTGAGGCCTGCTGTGCCAACATGTTTCTCAGCTCTAATTTACGATGTTCCAATTGGAGAAGTGCTGATTCTTTTTGTTGCTCAAAGGTCAGTGTTACAGAAGAAGGTGCATCCGCTGCAGATTACATAATTCTTAATACATAATTATTTATAAGAGCCACTTTTAAAACAGTTTGAATTCTCTTTCTGTTTCTTATCATTTGTGGAAAAAAACAATATCATAATGCATTTCAATTTCAATCAATTGATCTTTTGTTAACAGGTTTAAAATTTACTTTTCAACAAATTCACTTAATTTGACTGATGTCATATTCAGTAATTATACACACTCCAATCAACAATGTCAATCAATGATTCTATACAAAACTCTTTAAAATTAAATCCTTACCTTCAAAGCTGTCAAAATAGAGAGAAAAAAAATGCCCTGACGATTAACTTTCACAACCTACCTATACATACAGTAAACCTAACTAAGCAGACCCTAAACTTCAAGCATACTGCAGTGGTGGGTATTTATGCACCTAATACCATAAGCGGAGAAGAACAACCAATTAAATTGGTGATTCCCTCAAACCTCGGCGTGCTCCCGAGACACAGTTCCAACCACCGATCTGCTCAAAAATAACACACAAAAAAAAAAACGGACATACCCCAAAAGCAAATGCGGCTTAATCCTACCAGTGAAACTAATCCCAGGGCTTTCCAATGATTGGACACTATTCAACAACAAAATGCACTCGCTTCTTCTACAAATTTTAACAAAAGAAACTTCCCAATCCTGTTACCAGGACTAAATATTACAAAGACACTAACAAATTTGAAATATTGAAAATCCCTCTGCAAAATAAATCCTAATTACTACAAATCCAAAAACAACACAACATATTAACTAATCACCAAAGTTGTCTTTAAACAAAAACAAAACGCCAAATCAAAACTATAAGTTTAGGATGAGCCCCCCCGGAGGGTCACTACAAATAAGGAGATGTGTGCATTTGCGTTGAAAAAACATTTAAACTTTATTTAACCATCAAGCCTAAAATGAACCATTATTAAACCCGTCTCGATCCAGGAAGACAGGGCACGAAGACTGGAGAGCTGACACTGGATCCAACCAAGAGCAGAGACCTCCACCAAGAGAAAATAGATGTTTTATAGAGAAAGAATCATTGTACCCAATCGAGCAGCAATCAGCCGGACACCTGCAGAGAACACACAGATGCAACACACACACCCAAACAAGTAGGGACCGAAAGTGAAGTCACAATACTGTATATACAGTAGGGTAAACCCCCCAACCTTTAATGTTCCTCTTGACCACAGATGGTGAAAAACTCTCTTCAGCATATTTAGAAATATTGTGCGCTAATTAATGTTGACATTACATCTGAGCAACGATATTTGCAGTGATGTTTAGTATCTAAGTACAAATACTTTTTTACATTTAAGTACCATTTTTGGATGTTGCTACTTTACTCAAGCATAAACATTTTTCAGACTTCTAATTTTACTTTACTACATGCTAAAGAAAAAAAAGGATACTTTTACTATATTTGCAACTGCAGAGTGCAAAAACAGAAAACAAACACCATCAGGATGTTCTCGGATTTCGGAGTTCATGTCAGGCTCAGAGAGAAGAGTTACAAGCCAAATATGAGATGGACATTAAAAACCTGATGAAGAGACTCGAGGAAGAAAAACAAAGAGCTGATGAGGAGAGAATGAAGATGCAGAATCAATTCAGAGAGAAAGAGGAAAAACTCAGAAAAGAGTTTAACGTTAGTTTTTTTTTTTTGGTCCAAAAAATAATACTTTTTTTTTTTTGGCAGGTTAATGGTTCAGTTTATTCAAAACTGTTCTTATTCTTGTAGAACTCATTTCAGCAAATTGCCTCTCATTGTTTGTAATGTGGTGTTTTGGGTTGTGTTTCTTGTTCATGTTTTCATGTCTTTTATTTTGGAGTTTAATCATGGTCCCTGTTAGTGTCATGCTTCCCTTGCCCTCATGTATTCATGCCATTGGTTCCTCTGTTCATTGTGTCATGTTCTGATTGGTTGTCTTAGTCATGTGTCTTGTTTCCCATTGGTTTGTTCATGTCATGTGACCCTCCTTGTTGGCTATAAGTAGCCATCATGTTCCCATAGTCTTCGTCGTGTAACTCCAGGACCTGCTCACATCATGCCAGTTAAGTCAAAATGTATTTTAATATATAAGGCATATCTACCAAGTCAGAACATGTTCACTTCCTGTCTACCAAGCCAAAGTCTGCTAACGTCATGTCTGCTACCCCAGGGCCTGCTCACGTCATGCCGGCCAAGATGGCCACCACGCCTGAGTCCCCGGCCAAGATGGCCACCACGCCTGAGTCTCCGGCCAAGATGGCCGCCACGCCTGATCCCGTTGACGTCTGAGCTCTCAAGCCCAACCATCTTAGAGGTCCTGCCACACTCTGCTGCACTTCCTGTAATGGCGTTCGCCATTTTGAGCGTGTGGGCTGCACTGCGTTCCAGAGGCCTCTCCTGTCCACGCGTCTGCTCCTGAGGCCTCTCCTGCAGAACTCACAGACTGTCTTATCACGGCCACGGAGGCTGTTCATGAACTCACAGACTGCCCTGACACGGCCACGGAGGCCGTTCACGAACTCATTGTCTGCCCTGTCACGGCCAAGAAGGCCGCTCACAAACTCACAGTCTGTCCTGCCACGGCCAAGGAGGCCATTCAATAACTCTCTACTTGTTCTGTCTCAGGCAAGTGGTCTGTCCATGTCTCTGCTCCGCCATGGCTCCCTGATCTGCCTGCTCCGCCATGACTGTAACAGTTATATTGTTACATCTGTCCCCAGTCTGTGTTAGGGTAGCTTGTAACAACGGACCTCTTTGTGTTTGACATTAACTCACATAATCTGTCATTGTGTAGTACAGGCCAAGTGAGTGAAAGGGTGGTTTCCCTACAGTGGTTCAGGCTGTAGGATTGCCGAAGGACTAAATAAATGTTATCAGCACAATGGAGCACAAACTGTACATTTCTTGTCTATTACCACCCACTGCCACTTACACCAACGACGGAAATAAGCGCAGTTAGAATAGCTAAATATGTGGGAGAGCGTTGTTATTGTGTGACCATATTGTTTTGCACTAGGTAGTACTTCAATGTTAATGTTGAATCAAGACTAGTTAGCACAGTTTATAAATGAATTTTTTTAATAACAGTATTTGGTTATAGTTACACTTGAATTGATTACAAAATAAATGAAGGATGGTTAAACATAAACAATTAATTGTACACAGCATAGTGTACACAGGGATAAAAGAAGACAGCATTACATAATATTTTATAATATATAATATTTTACCGGAGAAAGGGCAGAGCCCCAAGAAGAGAGTGCCAGCAAAGGAAAGAGACAGAGCAACAGTTACAGTCTTCTTTTATCCCTTCCTTGACCATGTGACTAAAAACCAAATGTGAGACATTCAAACTGACCAATCAGCAGATTACAGCTTCACTCACTGTGCAAAAGGTGTGACAGACCTTGAACACTATCAGCACTTCTGTGCCTTCAGTAATGCCAAATGGACTTTTGTTACTCAAGATATGTTTGGAACAGGAAAGCAGAAGTCTTTGATCATTTTCAGCCTTACTTGAGTTTTATTTGCAGTAGACAAATGTGGCTACCGTGTATGTTGTTTGAGAAATCCAGCACAAACAACCACTGAGTTACTGATGCTCGAACAAAAAAGTGTTACTTTCATCCCCTTTTAGTTGTATAGACAGTCACATAAAACACATCAGATGCAGCACAGTTTGGTAGATATGAGTTCACAATTAAAAGGCATCACAGAATGACCTATTTTTTTTAAATAGGCTTTTCAGTTTCCCAAATTTGTCTCTGAAAATAATAATAATGAAAAAAAAAAAAACATTTTTATCATTTCATTTATGCTTATGCTTATGGTATCTCACCAGAAGAAAATCTGTTCAATTGTGGAAAACCAAAACTAAATCTGGAAAATTATATTTGGCTCCCTGATGAATATGAGAGTTTCACATAAGTCTACACCATTTATTTTTTAAATCTTCAATATGTTTTTTCAGATTTGTCACTTCTTCACTTTTCTCATCTTTGAAGTGTTGATAGAGTTTGTCCAGTAATTCGTATTCTTTCTGACGTTCTTCCAGCATCTGTTGGAGCTGCTGAATGTGCTGCTCTTTTCTCTTTCTGAAATCATTAAATTCTTCTGCTTGTTTTCTGGCTTCATCTTCAAGTTTCTTCTTTATGACTTTTATTTCCTCTTCATGTTTCTGTTTCATTTCATCTCTCTCTTTCTCTTCTCTTTCTTTTCTCTCATTCTCCTCTCTTTCTCTTCTCTTGAACTGTTCTTCTTGCTCTTGTTTCAGATCTTCAATCATTTTCTTCCATCTCTTTCTCTCTTCTTCTCGTCTCTCATCATCTTCTTGTTTTCTTCTCTCCCACTCATCTTTTCTTTCTCGCTCCAGCCGCTCATAATGTCTTTCCATTTCAGTTTTCTTGTCTTTATATTCTCTCTCTTTTTCTTCTCTTTCTCTTCTCTCTTTCTGTCTCTCCTCTTCTATCTTCTGTCGTTCTTCTTCTTTCTCTCTTTCAAATTTCTTTCTCATTTTCTCCAGTTCTTCTTGTTTTTCTCTCAGTTGTTCCTCATGTTTCTCTTTTCTCTTTCTTTCCTCTTCCTCTCGTTCTCTCATCTGTCGTTTCTTTTCATCCTCCCATTCTCTCTGCTGTCGTTTAATTTCCTCTTGAGTCTCTTTTCTGTCAATTTCAGCCTCTTTTATTTTTCTCACCCATTCTTGTCTCTCTTTCTCTTCTTGTTCATTTCTCCTTTTCTCCTCCAAATCTCTCTTTTTTATTTCTTCTTCTTCTTTCATCTTTAACTGTGTCATAACACATTCTTGTTCATGTTTCATCTTTTCTCGATCTTGTTTGTATTTCTCTTCTCTCTTTCTATCTTCTTCTTCTCTTTCTTTCTGCTGTTTTTCATACTGCAATCTCTGATTTTCAATCTCTCTCTTCATTTCTTCTATATTTTGATGATATTCAGCTTGTTGCTGTTTTTCCTCTAGTGTTCGCCTCTGTTTTTCGATCTCTTGTTTCATTTGTTCCATTTTTTCTTTCTCTTCAAACTCTTTTCTGAGTTTTTCCTCATTTTCTCTGAATTGATTCTCCATTTTCATTCTCTCCTCACCTGCTCTTTGTTTCTCTTCCTCAAGTCTCTTCAACATGTCTCTCACTTCTCTGTCATATTTGGCTTGTAACTCATCTTTCTGAGTCTGAATTTCTTTTTCTCTCTCTTTCATTATTTCCTCCATTCTCTTCTTAATGGACATCTCTGCCTCCTCAAACATGCTGTTAGTGAAGTATCGACCCTCATTAGTGTTCTTCACCTCTTCTATCATCTTTAACAGTTGAATCACTTGAGTTCTGTCTTGATTGTCATTGTTATTGAAAGCCAGGAATCTGTTTCCACAATCTCTGATCAGTTTCTTGACCTCAGCATTTTTTCCTCTCTCCACATATTTTTCTATAGATTCACCCTTGAGATTATCTCCTCTAGTGAAAAGAACGATGCTGAACTGAGCAGCTTTTGGACCAAATATCTTCTTTATCAGATCCACAGTGTCTGCTTCTTCCTTGGTAAATCTTCCCAAACTCAACACAATGACAAACACATGAGGTCCAGGTGACGACATTGAAACACATTTCACTATTTCTTCCACCGCTTCTTCATTTGAGAGTGATGTGTCAAAGAGTCCTGGAGTATCAACAACAGCTACTGATCGACAATCAACTTCACCAACTCCCTTCTTACAGTCAGTCGTCACTGAATCCATGCTTGCTTGACTCTCAAACTCATCTCTTCCCAGAATAGTGTTTCCTGTTGCACTCTTTCCATTTCCTGTCCTCCCGATCAGCACAATCCTCAAACTCTCCAGATCATCTGAACATTCAGCACCTGAAACTAATGTATGTATACATGTGTTAATATCATGCAGTTATAGGCACAAGCTTCACATGCAAGTGTTAAACTTGGAGCTTAAAGGGACCGTCACTCAAAAATAAAAATTTGCTGTTCATTTACTCACCCTCAGGCCATCCAAAATCTAGGTGACTTTTTTTTCTCTTTAGCATAACAGTAAAGGTTTTTAGGTGAAACCGTTGTCCTTGGTGATTCATAAACTGCACATCGTGTGCTTTATTGTTCATCAAAATGGTACTTACCTGTGCTTATCGTGGATGCTAGAACAAATTTTTAAAAGATTATGTTTGCATGTGCAATCCTATTCGGGAAGATTGATTTTCACAGATTTCCGACATGTGATCCAGATCAATTCTACCTCTGTTGTCATTGCATGATACTTGAACATGAAAACACCACAGCTCAAGAGCCCTGTCTCACTGACTACGTTTACATGCACATCAGTAATCTAATTATTTACCTTATTCTAAATAAGACAATATTATGATTAAGGTGTTTACATGAGTTGCTTTTAGAATATTCCTTTCATGTTCCCGTTTTACATGTTATAGTACATAGTTCGATTAATGGCACACGTCATTATGTCCCAACATGATGCCATCCGACGTCCCCTCTGGAATTTCACATATAAATGTCTTCGTGATGATGCCATGTACAGTTTTGGGTGTTTCATTTTTTAATTTTATGAAAGCTTCAAGTGCAGTTAATTATTTGTACGTGCATACAGACGACGGCGGCGTTGAGGCTCTTTTATTTGCTGTCAAACGGCTGAGCACTGCCGTGTGTGTATCCTGTCGCAAAATGCGAAAAGTCCTACACGAAGGTAATAGTGTGATTAAGGTGTTTACATGTCTATACTGCACTTCAATAATGCGACTAAAATAGGAATACTCCACATGTCTTAATTCGATTAGTGTTTACTTCGATTATGACTTTAGCCGGATTAAGGTAATCAAAAATCTCTGTTTACATGGTAGATTCTTAATCAGAGTATTGTCTTAATCATATTAAATTCGAAGTATTGTTGTCCTTGTAAACGTTGTGACTGAGATTTGTGGTTGTGCTCCTGCTTCCTCCATCTCTCTCAGGGTGTACTCACACTAGGCGATCTGAACTGAACCCCCAAAGTCTGCTTCCTTTGATTAGTGTGATCACTCCGTACTGCGCTGTTTGCAGTTCGTTTGGCCATCCCTGGCTCTCTTGGAAGAGGTGGGCCAGAGCACGGTTCTGTTGGGTTTGGGCGCGGTACACATGTGTGATCGCTAACCGAGCTGGAGCATGGAACAGCTATTATTTTGTGTGCGCTACTGTCATCATTACGACCGCAAACATATTCTATCACTACTACTACAGCACAACATTTTCAATTAATTTAATTAAATCAAGTATATTTAGGTTTATAATGGGTCTGGTTCTCACCTTATTGATGAACAGGAATTGTAGTTTGCGAGTAAAGCTGCAAATTGAGCCCGGTCTTATGAAAATGCATATCAATAGCATTATTTTCGGTTTCTATTTGGCGTGATATTTATCTGCAGAAATTTACTTTGGTGTGCATATAATACGCAGTTGGCATAAATGAATTTATTAGGCAGTCTATTAGTGAAAATGGTTTCTTCCCTGTTTTCTCATACATGACGTAAGCGCAGGGGCGGACTTAGTGATTTGGGGGCCCTAAGCAAATTCCAGATATGGGGCCCCAACAGAATAACTATATGTGCTCTTTTACGCCTAACCCTTATTTTGCTTGCACGCTCTCATAGTTTATAGTTTATTTATCCCTTCACAACCAGTAATAAGTCAATCTGATACTGTTATAAAGCCATATTAGGCTATCTTATTTGGGGGTTTTTTTAGCACAAAACAGTACACCCTCAGTTCTTGGTCCTCATTCTCCATTCTAAACAAACAGCGTCAGTATACATGTGAGTATGCGCCCGCACTTACACAGAGCTGGGTAGATTACTTACAAATTGTAATTCATTACTTCAGATTACATGATAGGAACTGTAGTTAGTAACGTAATCTAGGTTACTCATTTTACAATGTATTCTGACTATTTTTTTTTAATTAATTTTAGATTGTTTTATCTAATTTGTATTAAACCTGTCATTAAGCATAGCATATTGATATAAAAAATCAAATAGAAAGAAAATATATTCTTTTTTTTTACATCAACATCATAACATGCATTAAACATTACATTACACCGGGGTTTCCCAAACTAAGTTTAATGTAAGAACTGCAGTGGGTTTGTGAGTTGATAAAACCCTGGTAATTAATTAAATCATAAAAATTTAAAATACACTAAACAAAATTATAAATGCAATACTTTTTTTTCTGCATGCTCGTCGTCTTCATCGGGGTCTCGACCTGACTGCAGTTAGTCGTCGTAACCGACTTGAGCAGGCAAATGCTCACATTCGATGGCGTCTGGCACTTTGGAGAGGTGTTCTCTTCACGGATGAATCCCGGTTTTCACTGTACAGGGCAGATGGCAGACAGCGTGTATGGCGTCGTGTGGGTGAGCGGTTTGCTGATGTCAACGTTGTGGATCGAGTGGCCCATGGTGGCGGTGGGGTTATGGTATGGGCAGGTGTATGTTATGGACAACGAACACAGGTGCATTTTTTTGATGGCATTTTGAATGCACAGAGATACTGTGACGAGATCCTGAGGCCCATTGTTGTGCCATTCATGCCATTCATCCATCACCTCATGTCGCAGCATGATAATGCACGGCCCCATGTTGCAAGGATCTGTACACAATTCCTGGAAGCTGAAAACATCCCAGTTCTTGCATGACCAGCATACTCACCGGACATGCCACCCATTGAGCATGTTTGGGATGCTCTGGATCGGCGTATACGACAGCGTGTTCCAGTTCCTGCCAATATCCAGCAACTTCGCACAGCCATTGAAGAGGAGTGGATCAACATTCCACAGGCCACAATCAACAACCTGATCAACTCTATGCGAAGGAGATGTGTTGCACTGCTTGAGGCAAATGGTGGTCACACCAGATACTGACTGGTTTTCGGACCCCCCCCAGACCCCCAATACAGTAAAACTGCACATTTTAAAGTCTTAGATCTTTGAGTTCAGCTCATGAAAAATGGGGGCAAAAACAAAAGTGTTGTGTTTATAATTTTGTTCAGTATAAATTATTCAAACATTTGACCACTAAAAATAGAAATATTAAATTTGATTACTTGCATGTCAATGTGACCATTAAGCATCCTCAAACAGATCTTTCAAGTAAATATATCATGTCAAAGGGGCTTAGCCGACAAAAAACATTTGTGAATCCCTGCATAACATGAACAAACATTAATAAACATGAAAACATAAATGGCATTACATGCCCATACATTTTTTGTCTAGACTTCCAGACTCAACAGTTACTGAAGGATATGATGATGACACAGTGTTTCACAGCAATACATCACCAGTTTTTGAGAGGTGCTTTCCCTTTCAGTCGGTCACTATGAGTCACGTTGGGACAGACGAATTGGGATCTCGCTTAGAGAGACCAATCCACTTTGAGTGTAAACTAAACGAGCCAATGCACATTGGCATGCGATGATTGCATCCAGCTGCCACTGATCACAGCGTGAGCATAAAAAGGCAGCCGGTGCAATGCATACCAGCTTTTCACTTTGGAGCCGAGCGACAACATCGTTGTCAACATCGCACTACCCCCTGTCGTGCTGCAAGCGACCATTTACCCAGTGCGTCTCAGCACGTAAAAGAGCATTTCCCTAAAAGAGCCAATTTCTCTAAAAGAGTACAATAAGCGGGTGCGTCTTTGTAAAGACGACGGGTTGTCTTTTTAAAGATGCTGTTTCACCCGTGCGTTTCTGGATGCGGTCGTTACCTGGCGCCGGGTGATGTTCACGATCGCTGCCTGACGTGTCTGGGCATTAAACACGCTGAGTTGGCGTTCGCAGATGAGTCATGTTCCCATTGCGGGAAGATGACCATCTCGTAGCTGCGGGCCAGGCTCCGTTTCCTCCAGGAGGGCGGAGCTGCGTTGCCTCTGCCGCGATCTAGTGTTCGTCCTGGCGGCAGCCAGGCGTGGACTACTTCGGGCAGTTGCACGGGCGGTCTGAGGGTTACAGTGGTGGCAAACCCCTCAGGGAACCAACCCTTGGGAGACCATCGCTCCTCTAGCACTTCGCAACCAGTTGAGCCGCCAAAGTAAAGCGCTGGGCCCTCTTCAAGGAAGCGTACCAGCAGTATCCTTTGGTGCTCCTCCCGACGACCAGATGTCGAACACTGCATCGGAGGGAGAGCTCTCTGTAGAGGAAGATTCGACTGCGCTGCCGCCCTCTGGGATGGTGGCAAGGCCTGAATCGGATCCAGAGATGTCGGCTATGCTTTCCCGGGCCGCCGAGAGGGTAGGGCTCGAGTGAAAACCTCCACCGCGTCCCGGGCCCTCGAGGTTGGACGATTGGTTTCTTGGGGTGGCTCACGCTGTTTCTCAACTACCTCAACGACTGGCTCATATTAGCTCAGTCTCAGCATCAGTTGTGTGCACACAGGGACTTGGTGCTTTCGCACCTCAGCCGGTTGGGCCTTCAGGTCAGGCATGCTGTGGTTTACACGGATGCCTCCACCACCAGCTGGGGGCCCACGTACAATGGGCATGCAGTGTCGAGGGTGTACTGCACTGGCAGATCAATTCCCTGGAGTTGTTAGCGGTGCGCCTTGCCTTGATCCATCTCAAAGGGCGATTACGAGGCAAGCACGTGCTGGTCCAAACAGACAACACGGCGACCGTTGCATACGTCAACCGACAAGGTGGTCTGCGCTCCCGTCGCATGTCGCAACTCACCTCCTTCTTTGCAGTCGGAAGGGTCTGAGGTCACTTCGTGCCATTCGCATTCCGGGTCTGCTCAACCGTACGGCCGATGAGCTGTCACTAGCTACGCTCCCGGAAGAATGGAGACTCCATCCCCAGACGGTCCAGCTGATTTGGAGACGTTTCGGAGCCGCTCAGGTAGACCTGCTTGCCTCTTCAGAAACCTCTCACTGCCAGTTGTTCGGCATGGCACACGGCTGGCCACGGGGCCTGCGCAAGTATGCGTTTCCCCCAGTGAGCCTTCTCGCACAGATGCTGTGCAAGGTAAAGGAGGATGAGGAGAAGGTCCTGCTTGTGGCACCGTATTGGCCCACTCGGACCTGGTTCCCCGAATGAATGCTCCTCGCGACAGCCCCTTTCTGGCAGATTCCTCCGAGGAAGGATTTACTGACTCAGAGATGGGGCACCCTGTGGCACCCGCGTCCAAACCTCTGGAAACTTCATGTCTGGTCCCTGGATGGGACACGGAGGTTCTAGGTGACAGACCCCAAAAGGTAGTTGACACTATCACTTCGGCGAGAGCACCGTCTACGCGACACGCTTACACCTTGAAGTAGAACCTGTTCGTTGAGTGGTGTTCTTCTCACCGAGAAGACCCCCGGAGATGCCCGATCAGGGTCGTGCTTTCCTTTTTGCAGCAAGGGTTGGAGCGAAGGCCGTCTCCCTCCACCCTTAAGGTCTATGTCACTGCGATTGCTGCTAACCATGACTCCGTGGAAGGGAAGTCGGTAGGGAAGCATGATCTGGTCATCAGGTTCCTTAGAGGGGCGAGGAGGTTAAATCCTACCCGGCCCCCCTCTATACCCTCTTGGGACCTGTCTCTAGTGCTCAAGGCACTACAGCAGGGCCCACTTGAGCCTTTGCAGTCAGTCGAGCTATTGAAATCTCTGCTCCTGCTTGCACTGGCCTCCATCAAGAGGGTAGGGGACCTGCACGCATTTTCGGTCGACGATTCGTGCCTAGAGTTTGGGCCGGCTGACTCCCAGGTAATCCTGATGCCCCGTCCCAGCTACATGCCCAAGGTTCCTACTAACCCCTTCAGGGATGAGGTAGTGAATAGGGATGGGTATCGTTAAGGTTTTAACGGTATTACTACTCTTACCGATACTGCTTATCGATTCTGTACTTTAATGGTATTCTTAACGATACTTTTTGTTTTATATATATATATATATATATATATATATATATATATATATATAAAAAATTAAGAGATGAATAAACATTGCTT
>NW_015507533.1:36591-44515 GCF_001515645.1 Sinocyclocheilus grahami | reverse complement strand
CGGACACAAAGCTTTAGGACCTCAGACCAGCTCTTTGTCTGCTACGGAGGCCAGCAGAAGGGGAATGTCATCTCTAAGCAGAGGATGGCCCACTGGATAGTGGATGCCATCACCCTGGCTTATCAGGCTCAGTGTGTGTCAGCCAGACATGGCAGAACGTCTGGTGCCAGGCCCTCACTTGATGAATCCTTGAGAACCGGTAGAGGGCTGGGTTCCATATGTAGAGGCCTAAGTGGTTCCCATATGTGTAAAGTCCACGGTATAGCCTCAGAGCCCGTGTTTTCCCGGTAGACTTCTGCCATTTCCAAGAGGGTTACAATCGCCTCTAATCTTCCATATGCACCTAAACGGATGTTCATATGTCTAAGTGCTTCCGAAACCTCCTTCAGGAAGGATGGGGCTTCCGCAGCGTCCCTGTTCCAAGTGGAGCGGGTACGTTTTCCCAGTGGGAAGGATGGGGCTTCCACAACGTTCCTGTTCTAAGTGGAATGGGTACGTTTTCCCAGTGTTATCCAATCTCACTGAGTTGGTAGTGCTATGACAACAGTGACTGGTCTTCTTGTTGCGAGCCCTGGCCTACACCACAAAGGGTCGCATGTGGCTCGCACAGGACACTGGAAAGGGCAGCATCCATGGCACTTTGGTAGGGATCCCAATTCGTCGGTCACGACATGACTCGTAGTGATCTACTGAAAGGGAACATCTGAAGGAGGGAACAGAGACGTCACGTCCCGTCGCCACGGCTGCTGTACCACCGCTGAGCGGCCGGATCACCGGCTCGTCTCCTCAGCGAAAACCTGGTATGCGTTTCACCGGCTGCCTTTTTATGCTCACGCTGTGATCAGCGGCAGCTGGATGCAATCATCACATGCCAATGTGCATTGGCTCGTTTAGTTTACACTAAGGGGATTGGTCTCTCTAAGCGAGATCCCAATTTGTCGGTCACAACGTGACATCTCCATTCCCTCCTTCAGGGAACGAGGGTTACATACGTAACCAAGACGTTTTTCACCCAAATTCAGAAGCATGGTTTGCAAATTTATTTACATGACACTTACATGGTCATTCTATGTTGTGAACACAGTCAAAGCTAAATGGGTGCAGACACATTTTTAGAAATTTAAAAGAGAAAAAAGATAAAATTAGGGAGAATTAATAAATAATTTATGAATGATTTAATGCCATTGTGTGAATAATATGTAATCATGTAATCGATAAAAAAGTAACTGTAATCTCATGAACATTGTAAAATGTAATATACTCTAAATACAAGTACTTGATTTTTGGAATTTGATTACTCAATCTAGATTACATGTAATTATTTCCTACCCAGCTCTGTGCATACGTCATTACGCGACAGAAAGTTCATGCACAGACCGATCGTTTCACTACATTAGACTTCAATTTATCAGGAGCCAGGGGTATTTATTTGGTCTTGTCTGTATGTTTGTTTGGGATTTTTGATGCTCAAAGACCAGCAGCCACAGACATACAGTGGTAATTAGCTATTGAGCAATGCAAAACTGCTGATAATACTGAGGGACCTTATATAAGAATGCTTTGATAGGTGTCATATTCCCATGGGTAGATGGGGATCAGCTGAGAATCAGCTGATGCGAGCTTGACTAACGTGACCTGACAGAACTAACGCTACGCTAGATTTTTGTCAGGACCACTATCGTCAAAGATGATGGACAATTAGCATACAGTTTGGATTGGCGGTATGGTTCCGTTCTGGGCAAGAACTCCCTGTGCATCCATGCAGCCTAGCATGGATGAGAGCAGGGAGAGCAGCGATAACCCCCCAAACCAAACTGATAGCAAAATCTCAAAGCCTTAAGCAACAAGCATGTTGACCTTAACCAATGACCAATCAAATATGTTGCCAAAACCCGCGTAACCTGTAGCAACAATTCTGTTGCCTTTAACAGATGACCAATGAATATGTTGCCAATACCTTAAAAGCTTAAGCAGCATTCTCAATAACACTTACAATACTTAAGAAAAACATGTTCCAATTCAACTACAGCTTTCAGAACAAGCATGTTCTGAATAACGACCGGATTGCTCTGGAATAAGCATGTTCCCAACAATACAGCTATAACTTAAGAACAAGCATGTTCCCAATAATGACCAGGTAGCTTAAGAACAAGCATATTTCCAATACGCCTAGACAGCTTAAGAACAAGCATGTTCCCAATATGACTACAGCTTTTAGAACAGGCATGTTCCAATAACAAGCAGATAGCTCTGGGACAAGCGTGTTCCTGACAATACAACTATAACTTAAGAACAAGCATGTTCCCAATAACGACCAAGCTTAAGAACAAGCATGTTTCCAATACGAATAGACAGAACAAGCGTGTCAGATACAGGAACAGAATCAACGCTGAACTGACGGCTGCATCCAAAACTGGAAAATGCTGCCTTCGGACGACACATTTCAAGGTAGGAAGGCATTGAGACACATCGAATCCAAAGTTAGCTTCAATTCCTGCCTCCTGAGATACCTGATCTGGTCGATATTTAAAGGCAGAATAGATGTATCCTTTGCTGCCTTGATACCCACAATCCTGTGTGTTCTATCCGGTGATGGTTGATCAAATAAATCATTGAATATTTGCTTAGTTATCACCAAGCTCGTTCTATTTTGTTGTAGATCATTGAACCATTAAGCTGCCTCAGAAGCATGTCCAATATCAGTTTCTTGAGTTACCTTCATGAACAAACGCTGCCTGCGAAGTCATTAGCTGATAGATTCATGTTTTCGGATGCAGATGACTTCAACTGAACGATGACCGTTTATCATTTTCTCTTGGAGCTGCGCTGCGGCAGAAATGATTCCATTTGCACCATGGTCGTTATTTCCTGCTGTTTAAATCTGTGCAGTAACGCTATAAAATTAGTCTGACGGCTGAAGGTCTGGAATTCATGGCAGCATTCTTTTGCCAAAGCCCACCCATGAGGCCTTTTGACCAACATGTCAAACAACCAATCACAGTTCGTTTCGTTCAGCAGCACGTTTCGTGGCGTGGATATGTCGCCTCAATAACAGACCGGTGTGTAAAAGTCTCGGATGTATTTGAAAGATTCTGTGCCACAAACTTGAAATATTTACATACTTTTGAGAATCCAGCGTTTAGTTGATCCTGATAAGCGCTCGTCGTCACAGTTGTAAACATGACAGCTTTCTTCTTTCGTGAGGGTTTGGCGTCACGGCATCTTTGTTTCCAGCGGAACGTTAAAGAACTTGACACACACGTCTCCCGGAAATCCTGTATAATTCAACCAATCCGATGACGACTTCAAAACTCCTGAAGTGTTTCCACTTTTGTGTGCCGTATGCATCAGACCTTCAGCCAACGTTCCGAGGGCGAGGCTGAGACTATATAAAAATAAAGTCGACTTGACTAGGTTAAAGGGGACATAACACACACAGTTTTGGCCAATCTCATGTTAATCTTGAATACATATAGTGTAGTATTGCATCATTCACATCTCCGAAGAGTCTTCAATTTTATCAGATTTATAAAAGAAAGATACAGCTTTGCGATTCTCTCCGAAAACAGCCAAGCTCCTGGAGGCGAGCCGTGGGCGGAGCAGAAGAGTCGCGCGATTCCCTCCGAAAACAGCCAAGCCCCTGGAGGCGAGCCGTGGGCGGAGCAGAAGAGTCGCGAGCACTTACACTTACTAACAATCACAGACATTTGATGCAGTTTTACAGCAGTTCTTATATGACCGGGATCTTTTATTGCTGGGGCTTCTCCATCTTTCAGTACCAAATGATCTGCAAATCCAGTGTCAGAATGTACCTTGTTATAAAACATTTGTCACCAAAATGATGAAACAAACAAACACACTTGAGAAACTCCATTGCTGCCTTGAAAAAACAAATTGCATCCACTGTTCACATAACACTGAATAAGGTTATCTTTTCCTCACATCCAAAAAAACCCCACACTCTTTAGAGATATTATCTAGTTCGACTTCTTGTGGCACCGCATAAATCGGCTGTCACCTGTCATAAACAATGCATTCTGGTTACACAAAAAATTATTTTGTCCAACTTTGATCGGCGCTACAGCCGCCTTACGATCACTTGTGCATTCAAAGTACCGCGAGAGCAAAACGGGACCAGCCGCCTAGGTCAGGCACTGCAAAAGCATTGATGACGACACACTTTATTCTCATTGGTTAAATTCTGTGATGACAAGCACGATGTGAGTTGCATGCTTATTCTAACAATTCAATTCCAATGTTGCTCACAAATCTATGTTTTTATAACAGTAAAAGCCTTTTTAGGTAGTCGCACTGTTATATTGAGTCACGTTTCAAAAAACACTGATGAAAGCATATACACCCCCACTTTATTAAATTGAATTGAATTGAATCTATGCAGACACACTTGACGTCTCCGCTTTAATTCCGCCCTGACTGCAAGCGGCTACTCTCTTCAGCTGGAGGCAGGCTTGTATAGTTCCTCTCGAACAACCAGTCTTCTCAAGCAAGTAACTGCGGCACTGCCGAAGACTTCCGTAACCATGAAAGAAACGCGTTAAGAGAGCTCTTGCTCTGGCTTGGGTCACTGAGTGCGTGCACGCACATAAGAATCCAACTCTTAACAGTGTAAATAACTCAGAATGCATGAAATTACATTAGACCCCCCGTTAAGCGCAGCATATTGCAGCGATAAGCGTGTTGCAAGTGACAACAGATAAGTACCGCACATTCGCATGAACTAGCACAAGCATTTAACTGAAAACAACTTAATGAGCCTAAGCAACACGCATGTTGCAGATAACCTGAGAGCATTAAATGGAACTTAGCTTGCGAAGATGTTCGAGAGTGAAGCATAACAGCTTTGAAGTGGATCCTTGATCTCTTGATATCCTTATTTGGGATGAAGTTCCCATCTGAACTTGTTCTTGAGTCAGTCACATAACTCGTGGAGTCCATGACAATAATGTAGCAATGCGTGAAATAATGCTGAATCGGGCAGCTTATTATCAATGCAGTGAATTCACGTGTTCAAGTTAACGAATTTGAATGAATCGGAGGTGAGACCATTGGGGAAACGAATTCCACTTCTCTAAATTCCAGATTCCTAGTGATGATGGTGTTTTGCCTGCCGAATTCGCCATTTAATTAGCTATTGAGCAATGCGAAAACTGCTGATAATACTGAGGGACCTTATATATG
This sequence comes from Sinocyclocheilus grahami, assembly GCF_001515645.1. Lineage (NCBI taxonomy): Eukaryota > Metazoa > Chordata > Actinopteri > Cypriniformes > Cyprinidae > Sinocyclocheilus > Sinocyclocheilus grahami. The sequence continues at coordinate 39,316 of NW_015507533.1, read as the reverse complement.
AATGCTTAGATAGGTGTTGTATTCCCATAGGTTGATGGGGATCAGCTGAGAGTTAGCTGATGCGAGCTTGACTAACGTGACCTGCCAGAACTAACGCTATGCTAGATATGAATCACCAAGAACAACAGTTTTACCTAAAAACTTTCTTAAATGTTCTACTGAAGAAAAAAGTCACCTATACATCTTGGATGGCCTGAGGGTGAGTAAGTTAGCAGCATATTTTCATTTTTGGGTGAACTATCCCTTTAAACTTAAAAAGCATGAACTTAAAAGACTTTCTTCACTGACAATCCATGAGACACTTCTGAAGGCAAATATTTATTTTTCAAAAGAGTTAAAGTATCATGTTACTGTTTTGCTAACCAATTTGACCAATTAATGGAAAAGAGCGGACTCAAAAGATTGAATCGATTATGAATTAGATAAATCTTGTTCTACATTAACAACATACTTAGAGAACACACATCATGATTGCTGCAAGATTGTGATTCTGATGAAGATGCATAAGCTTAAAAAGCACTCACCTTCTGACTGAATCTTCTGCTTTAACTCTATGATTTCATCCTCCATTTTCTTCAGTTTCTCTTCATATTTCTCCTCTGTTTGATGTCTGGCTCTGTTCTCCTGAGCTTGCACATAAATCTGAGGTGAATATGGTTCAGTCTTCATGTTCTCTATATAATCCAGTAGTTCTGGGATCTGTCTTGAGTTTTCATGCTCTTTTAAACCCATCACACAGTACCGACCTCCACAACGACTGATTAACCTCTGAGATTCTGGGCTGTTTTTTATAAACTCTGTCACTGGTCTTTTAACAGTGCCTTCACTGATAAACATTACTATGAAATGCTCTCTGGAATAAAAGTTCTTCTGGATCTTCTCTAATTCTGTTTTGTCTTCATCAGTAAGTGGAGGAACAGGAACAATGAGGAGGAAAACATGAACTCCAGGATGACAGAGAGACACACAGTTGAGAGTCTGACACCTCACTTCCTCCTCTGAGAGCCGAGTCAGAGCTGGAAGCTCCACCAGACTCATCTGACGATCATGAATCCTCTTCTCTTTCTTCACACACCCTTCACTGCTCTCTCTCTGATGTGAAGGTTTTATATTTTTTCCTCGTAAAAGTTTGGACACAGAGACTTTAAATGTTGGATCACTTCCACACAGAACCAGGTTCAGCTTCTGTTTTCCAGAGAGATTTGCTGGCACTGAAAACATATTAAAAACATTAAACTTCCTGAAACAACAACCACATTTTAGAATATGAAAATGTTAGCTTCCAATAGTTTCATCAACTTACAGTTGGAGCGAATCCACTCTCTTATATCAACTGTAAAAAAAGAAAGAAAAAAAAAGAATGTCTGACAATGTACAAAAAGTCATGCTGTTTTCTGTCATTCCAAATTTTAAATCTGCAATCATCTTTCATATAAACTTTTTTGTTGTTAATGTTATTTGCTAAGCATTTTTTTTTTCTTTTGTTATTTGGTCCAAAGCATTAAAGCTGTTCCCTGTTCCTCTATTCATTCTTGTGTTCATGTTCCAATTCACTTCCTTTGAGTTTTTCATTTCACATTATGCACATGTACACTTTATTCAATGAGAATGATTCACAGTACAGGTTTTGTGAAACACTGTCTGCTGGAAATTTTCCAGCAAACAGTTCACAGGGCACAAGTTTAACAACAGTAACAAAATAAGTGCTGCTGATAGTCAAACTGATATGAAAGCTCTTGCCATGTTTTGTTTGGAAGCTTTTTTTATTATTAAAATGTAGTTTTGTATAGTTATTCTATTTCATTAGCATAATAAGAAGAGAAATTCTAAAAACATACTTAGACTTTCTTCACTTCTCTTGCTCTGTTCGAGTTTTCCATCATCTTTGCAATAAGAACGCTCTTTGTGTTTTTCCTCTGATCTGACTGAACCATGAGATCTTTGCTCTTCATCCACTGATGTTCCTTCAGCATCATGAAATATTTCACATGTGAGAAATTCTTCCTGGTTTTCCTGAAGTAACTTATCAACCCTCTTGAATATGTCAGATTGCCATTCTGGGGTTTCTTTTTTAAACTCCAAATATCTTCCCCCACATTCCTTTATTAGCTGATGAATGTTTGAGTCGTCTCTCTCTTCATCAGTCGTGAGAACGATGGCACATTTAATCGCTTCTCCACTGAATTTGTTGAGCACAAGTTTCACTCTATGCATGTCCACCTCAGTGAAGTCGTTATACTGCAGTATGAGTATGAACGCATGTGGTCCTGGATCAGACTGATTCACACAGTCTCTCACTGTCTGTGTGATCTGATGATCTGAGATGTTTAGATTCAGCAGATGAAGAGTGTTAATGACTGTGACGTGCCTGTTCTTCACTGTTCCACTGATTTTCAGCACATTGTGCTGCTTTATATGTGCATCACTCTCATGCACATCTATTCCCAGGATTGAGTTTCTGACTCTGCTGTTTTCTGATACATTCTTCCCCAGAAGAACAATCCTCAGATCACACACTGGAACACACACAAACACATAGAAACACTGAAAATACTTAATATCCTGTTTTTAATTAAGGAATGTGAACTGATGATAGGCTTGGCTTTGATTCATATAGGCTAAATTAATTAGTTCAAAACATTATTTCACATTACGACAACACATTTTTCCTTCACCAGGAAACCACAAAAGAAGAACATTTCAAAATATATAAAAATAATAATAA
>NW_015507533.1:32251-36071 GCF_001515645.1 Sinocyclocheilus grahami | reverse complement strand
TAATAAAAAAAAAAAAAATATATATATATATATATATATATAAATATATACATATATATAATTTTTTTTTTAAGTCTGGAGTTATAATATAGCTATAATTTAATGAACTTACTGTTAGGGCGTTCTTCACTTTGACTTCGTCGCCTTTGCCTCTCTGAAAATAACATCAGCCATATCAGATGTGATGATTATGACATTGAACCTTCACAATGATCATGAATGACTGGATTTAGTGAATGTGTACAGAGCATATGGAGGTTTTATGCGATGATAAACACGAAAGACAGAATATTGGGTTGCACTTTAGAATAATGGTCTGTCATATTAGGTAACTATGTAACTATACACTATATTAACACTTCACTAATATGGAAACAAGATTAACCAATCAGTAATTAATAGCGAATTTAGAACTGTGATAGTTCATTATTACTGAAGAGATTAGATATATTAAGAACTATGACCAATTATAATTACTAATTAATTATGCATCTTCAGAGAAACCTCAAATTTATGTTTAATACCAACCAAATACCTATTGCTTATAATTGGTCATAGTTAAGAGTTATTAACGAAACTACTCTCATTGAGCAATGACTGATTACCTAATAAGGGACTTATAAAGGTTATAAGTCCCTTATTAGTATATTGTATATTGATACATTCATAATCCTAAAATCAATCATATTTATTGATTAGTTTGTTTACAAATTAAAATTAGCTAATGGTTGTAAGTTAAGTAATATATAATGTAGTACTACTCACTGTCCTGCATTACTTTCTGTATAGTTTGTTACTTATTAATGACAGACCATTATTTAATACATTTCAGCTTTGGCATTTGGCATATACTTGGGAATCAAATAGAAATATTAACATGTTCATCATCAATTTATATTTAATTTCTCTGTGTGAAAATTACCAAACTAAACATTACTAGGTGAACCTTTAAAATCAGACACATTTGAATAATCAAATTGGCATATGAACACATTCTTCATAGCAGCTGGTAGCAAGTGTAGAAGACTTACTGCTGTCTTCTTCATGCAGCGATGAGACCTGCTGTGTCTCTTCAACTACACCATGACTGATTATTTCATCCACTTGTTGAAGTATTTGAGAGCGTAGTGTATTTTGTGCAAGTTGAAGGCGTCCTCCTCCACATTCTGTAGATATTTCTTGAATATATTCATTTTCAAATGTATGTTCAGCACTGCGTGTCTCATCATCAGTAGTCAGAATCATAGTGCGCTTCATCGCCTGCTCACCAAAGCAGTTCAACACTGAAGGTAATGTGTCTCTATTCTTTTGATTAAAATCATTGTGCTGCAGCACCAGTATGATCACATGAGGCTCTGGAGGAGACAACTTGGACACGTATTGTGCTATTGTTTGTAGTCTGTGTACTGGCTTGAGCAGGTGAGTTGTGTTGATGACTGTGATGCTTCTCCTCTCCACTCTTTCCATGAATGTCTCCACATCAGGTTGTGGTGTTTTCTTTCCAAACACATTTTTATTTAAGATTAAGTTTCCCACTCTGATGTTTTCTGTCACGTTCTTCCCCACCAGGACAATCCTCAGATCACTCACTGAAACACACAATACATACATACACCATGTTGTCAAATGGAGTTTTACAATTTTCATTACATAATAGAGAGTAAAAATCTTTGAATTAACATGCAAACATTATGTCTGGTTTAATTATTGATGGTTTACAACATGCATCCTGTTTCACATAAAATGTAAGTTATTAATTAATATTAATACTATGTTTTTGTCTATCATAGTTTGTTTTGTTTTACTTACTGTTGGGACGATTACCAGTTGGGCTTTGGTCTCTCTTGATTTCTATAAATTAAAATAAATAAATAAACAAATAAATCAACAGTTATTAATATCTTCATTATCATGCTTACTGACTAGAGTAAGTTAATAAGCCAAAGGACAATGCACACATTACAAAGCCATTTTTATCTGTAATTCAGTGTTAAAGTTTATATCTACTTGAACTCAAATAAAGGTGCAATATTGAATAAATGAATAGTTTTAACATATTTTTTTTTTACAGATTTTACAGTTTGGCATTTTGTGAATAATTTAAGATGTAATACTTTAAAGGATTACCCTGAACAATGCTTATCAGAGGACAGACAAAAACATATGTTTGAGTTATTTCACAATAAACAAATCGTAGCCTACATAGTTTGTACAATTACATTTATTTAAATTGAACGTTGAAAGATAATATAGATCATGTTCTATTCAGTAATGTTAATAGAAATCATACACTGTCAGAACAAAAAGGTTGCATTTTATGGATGCAACAGCCGGTCACTGGCAGTCCCTTATGATAATGAACCATGGTTTTACTAAAGTGACCATAGTTCAACTGTAGTATTTGTAGATTTGAATCATGTGTAAACAAAAACACATTTGAACCATGTGCAAACAAATATATAACCTAATAAATTACAATTAAGGCGTATTGAATGTTAAAATGTGTTTTAAACAAAGTTAAGTGGTTATCATTAGCCATTTTACTCTTAGTAATTTAATAATTTAATACATTTCATAATTTAAAAGTTTAGTTCAGAAGTATCGTATCGGTATCGACGATACTGCCTTGAAAAATATCGGTATCGTATCGAAAACAAAATAAGTGGTATCGCCCATCCCTACCTTCAACCGTTTGGTAGCCGTTGAAGTCCATTATAAGGAGAATAATCCTGGAATGTTTTTTATCAAAAACCTTAATTTCTTTTCGACTGAAGAAAGAAAGACGTAAAACATCTGGGATGACATGGGGGTGAGTAAATTATCAGGAAATTTTTATTTGAAAGTGAACTAATCCTTTAAGACCTTTGTATCAAAATGTTAATCAGATCAGATCCCCTCTGTATTTCTAGATTGTAACTGAGACACTGGTAGATCAAGTACGATTATAGATAGAAACAGCCAACTATTTTTTGTCTGAACAATGAAAATTCCTGTGGTCAGAATGATTGCAGATCTCTGCCCACTCCTGTGCTAAAAAAGAAAAAAACACACTGTTTCATGATCTGTAGTCTCTTATGGCTCATTTCCACTGAGCGTTATGGTTTGGTACTGTACAGTACGGTATGCAATTATGTCCGTTTCCACTGTCAGAAGTTGTGAATGGTACCCAAAATAGCGAACCGTACCATACCAAAAGGGTAGGGATGCTCCGATTAATCGGCCGGAGATCGGTATCGGCCGATAATCACATTTTATGACTCGATCGGTACTCACTAACTTGGCCGATCTCACGAACCGATCGCAATTTGATGACGTCAACGCGTGACGACGTACATGATGCGTGGGGACATAAATGATTTGGCGCTGCAGTCATGTCATCGCTGGTGTGGAAATGCTATGACGTTTCGAGAAACAATGAAAAATGTGTTATTTGTCGTGTATGTTTTGCATGACGATATGATGAATGGATGGTTTATTTTTAACAGCAGATTCAGTGACGTTAGAGCTGATCTGCGCATCACTGCACACATCTGTGGCGTGTTATGGATCCACGGCTACCGGAGCTGACCGCGGCCGCTCTAGTCAGTGCTTGTGTTTACCAGCAAGCCGTGGCACATTTCTGAAGTGGCTCTCCGCGCTGCTTGGCTAAAAATAGTCTTTTGTGAGGGGTGAGGGGAGAACAAAACCTCGTCTGAACCGTAAGGGATAACGGTAACATAACACGCTGATCGTGGGCTGCTTTTAAATGAAAATGTATTTAACAACAAAATATCTTCTTTGGCCATATTAGCCTACTCAATAGCATTAACACAGGCTTTAC
>NW_015507533.1:30791-31076 GCF_001515645.1 Sinocyclocheilus grahami | reverse complement strand
CTGTACCGTACCGCTCAGTGGAAACGAGCCATTAGTCTCAGAGAGCAAGGAGATACAGAATTTAAGTCAAGTCAGTTGTGTGTGTATATTTAACTTAATACAAAAACAAACTGCTTCAGAGTTACAATAAATGTGAGCATCACAAAAAAAATATATAGTTTCAGTAATCAGTAGTTTCAATTCAACAAAGCAGCTCAATACCTGGTGGGAAGTCGTGGCCTAATGGTTAGGGAGTCGGACTCATAACCCAAAGGTTGTGGGTTCGAGTCTTGTACCGGCAGGGGA
>NW_015507533.1:23749-30392 GCF_001515645.1 Sinocyclocheilus grahami | reverse complement strand
TGTAGGTGTGGGGAGTGAATGTACAGCGCTCTCTCCCACCTTCAATACCATGACTGAGGTGCCCTTGAGCAAGGCACCGAACCCCCAACTGCTCCCCGGGCGCTGCAGCATAAATGGCTGACCACTGCTCCGGGTGTGTGTTCACGGTTTGTGTGTGTTCACTGCTGTGTGTGTGTGCACTTTGGATGGGTAAAATGCAGAGCACTAATTCTGAGTATGGGTCACCATACTTGGCCACATGTCACTTCATGTCATGTCACAACTGTCAGTGAATTAAGTGCTACAATCATTTCAAGAAAAAGACAAACTACTTAAGATTGTTTATTGCACCAAAAGTCATTTGAAAGATCTGAGACTGAGATCACAAGTATGCATACACCTTGCCAAATCTGCAAAATGTTAATTTAAAAAGAAAATAAGAGAGGTCATAAAAATTGCATTTTGTATTGACTGCATACTTCTGAGAATACTTCATAAGAAGCTATTTCACATATTTAAAGTTACAGCAGGCTCCGTTTCTCTTGAGCCCACTAAGTTTGAACAGACCTAATGTGTGTGGTGGGGACTAATAGAGAATAGAGTCACACGAGAGGAGGCGATCCCTCCATCACACTATTATTGGTTCATGTGATGAATCCTGACTCTTGTTTTGATGAACATTTCACATCCACATGAGCGTGAATAAATAATGATGGTGTTACTGAGAAGACTAATACAAAAAAGTAAATACTAAACAACTCACTCACATAGATATCACCGCCTTATGTCACAAACAATTCAGATTTTGAAATGGCCTAAAAACATGTGTTTTTCTTTCTTTCTTTCTTTTTTTGGTGAGCAGAATTTTTTTTTATTAAGCTATGATGACTGCTGATCTAAAAAGGTGAATATTAAAAATAATACCTGAACATCAGTTCACAAATGACATATACATGAAAGCTGTTGTGCATTGTATTGTTTATTGTTATTATTTTGGAATTATGGTTATTATTTTAGAAACACTAACTTGAGATTTACACTTGGTTTTAACAAATAGAACACACATATATATATATATATATATAAAATTGTTGTTATTATTATTATTATTATTATTTGATAGTATAAATCATGTTTATTTAACCAGAAAGTAACTGGGACATGAGTTTATACTGGGAAAGAAAAGAAAACTGTGAGGACTGTCTCCTTATGTCAGAATGCCACAGCAGGCCTCTGATGTTTACATACAGGACACACAAATAATATCTAAACTAAAAGACACAGTTCAAAGGTTTACATGCGCTTTTCCCTAGTTTACAAAATTGGGACAACATAGTGTTTTTTTCTTTTGCTTTCAGAGCAAATAAGAACACAGAAATAATATTACATCACTTAGGCCTACTTCCGCTTCAACAAACACACAAACATCGGTACACAGAGGAAGCTCTTCCGTACACTCAGGAACATTGTAGCTTATACAGTTCATCACTCGTTGTTTGAGGTTGCAGTATTGGTGCTTTAGGTTTAAGTTGACGATTTATTATTGTTCACGGTTCTTTTGTAGGCAATAAAGCATGGACTTAGAAATGCAATGTTAAAATGAACTAACGGAGACGATCGTGTAGCTACACTTTAATAAGACAGAGTCTTTAAATAAAACACATTCATTTGTTATAAATTGATACTCACGCAGATTTTGTGCCATTTCTGCCTCCAAGTTTCAAAATCAAACGAGAAATCTTGCAGAAGAGGCTACAACATTAAGATTCAAAGCTACAAATAGTCGCGTGTGATTAATTATTTCTTAAAGAAAGTCCGTTTTAAGACAGCAGTAAAAATAAACATTTTCATCCTTGTAAAATATTATTTTGATAAGTATTAAATATGTGGGTTTAACATCTTACCCGAAATGTGCGCCATTATACAACCAACGCCTCGCCGTTGTCCAAACCGAAAGTAAATGTTACACTGACCTAGAAACGAGCCTGTTTGAACTAAATCCACCACAGGAGGGCGCAGGTCAACATATCCATCAGCGCTATAGCACAGGCAGAAGCTGTACTACAAATACTCACACAGAAACATTTGTCCTGATAAAGAAATTTCATTTCTAACAGTTCTGTTCCTTTCCTATCCAAACCACATTATTTCATATTAAAGATGCATTGTGCTTTTCCATCTTATTTTGAGAGTTGAGGTTGTACAATGTTTGCTAAAATTCTGTATTATAATTTTTACCATATTAACATAGGTTATTTCATTGGGATGCATTGGCTTAGTTAAATGCAATTTGAAAGTTCATGTTTAAATTGTTGTTTACCTACACAGATGCACTCAATTTTACAACATTAGTTCAGATTATGGATGATATCTGTCCCGCTTTGTGTTTGCATTATTTAACATATAATGATAGAAGTAACCTATCATGCATTGATACACACCACCATCAGCTTTGTGTTTATCTGCTCCTAAAGAAACAAACTGAGCTGATATTTAGCACAAAACAGCACTGTTTTGTTGGAATTTTCTGAAAAAAATTAATAAATAACCAGTCCAAACTATTTTTCAGTTAAGTCTGCAGAATACACAGGCATCATTTTGTTGAAGACTGGATAAAATGTGTAGAGAAAAAAGATAATGATGAGCAACTAATATAGCCAAGCCTGAAAAACATTGTTGGACTCTAACCCCAAAAAATTAACAGATTGATTACTGTGAAAGTGAAAGGCTTGAAATGCTACTGTGCTTCTCTGCGTTTGAAGTTCTAATGGATTCCTCAAAGTCTTCTCGAACAATCCTGTTGTTAGAGAAGAACAGGATTGTTGTCAGTGTCACCGCACTGCTGTGGATATTCACTGTACTTCAGAATTACAGATAATATGTCTTAAGTATGTCCAAAATAAGAACTTTCACCCGAAAAAATGTCATCTGAACAAGTAACATGTCTGCCGGTTTTGTTCAGACCAACTGGAAACATTGTTTTTTTTTTACAATAAATGACGCTACCAATGCTGATTAACGATCGCTTAGCTCAGATCACGTCAAACCGTGCAAATTATTATTATTGTTAGTTCTCAACATCAACATTGCATGACTGTGTATTTAGTGTGTATTAGCGTTACCTGTAGATTTCAATTTCTGTACAATCTCTAATTATACCATTCGAATGTCATCGAAATAAATTGTTCTTTTAACCTCAAAAAGCAATTTAATGTTCCTTTAGAACTCGTTCTAAAATGACAAGTTGAATTATTCAAGCTGCTGTAAGAAGAGGCTATACATGATCTGCCACCTGCAGCATCCACACACACGATACTGGCCGGGTCTAATTCTTTATGTGTACAGATGTGACGCAATGACACAAAGATGAACGGCGCCATGCTCGTATTTCCCACGAAAACCTACCAGTACCACTCAAATAATTACAAGCTTACCGTTGTGAATCGGGCTAAGGTAAGGAGAAAGTTTTAAACACTGGCTGGTTATGTACTTGCTCAAAAATGTATTGCCGTTAATTTTTAACCAAAAAGTTATGGACTGCATCTTTAAAATTTAAATTGGGTATTTAACAAGAAAAACCTGCTCACAAGAGTGTCATGTTTTCTAAACTTCAGCTGTAGTGGATTTTAGGAATCAATGATTTGTCACCTACTGGTTCAGTTGTTTGCTGTGAAACATTTTCAGCAGCGCTGATGATGGTAAACCCTCCTACTCGAGAATGGATTCATTTTGAGTTTTGTGTTTATGTTCAGTTGCCTGTGGATTTATAACTGCGTTCCCAATAATTTACAATGATAAATAATTATTGACATGAATGTATTTAATGTTGTATATGTCAATGGATATGAAATACTTTTCTTAACCTGTGTCAGATTAAAAGAGAAAGTTAGAATAAAGACTGTGATTCCTCCTGGACTGAAAACAAGGTTTAATTTTATCTACCTGTTCTCTTGCATCTTAAAGAAGCTCAAATTTTACACAGAAAATTACTCTTCATAACCCAGAACACACTGTAATTTAACCCATTGTTTCTGTTTGATTAATATATAAGTTATGTCATGAAGGAACCATGTGGATAGAATAAATCCTGAGAAACAGATGGATGCAGTTCAGTATATTTTCACTCTGTCTGGAGTGAATCTGGATCTCCTGAACATTTTTCTTCAGTTCATTTACTGGCTAAAATGTTTCATCTCTTAGATGGAGATCAGAGCATTTTGTATTTCAGCTGTTGACCTGCATGCAGGATTTGTCCAGGATTTTAATACAACAAGAGGACAGTCGTGTTGTTTTTGTATACTTTGTTTATTCATATCAAAGCATTATATTGATCACAGTATCATATACATATATATGTATAGTAACAACGCACCGTTGTTCTATCGAACGTGGGACTGACCAGAGCTACGCTAGGCAATTAAACTTCTGCTAAGTTACCTGCTAACAGGTTGCTAGCATTTATACACATGACTTTTACTGTGGACAGTAGAAAGTGCGAACACACGCATACCAGACCAGATGCCACAGGACTTTGAGTGTATCCGTAAGCAAAAGATCAGCCAGAACAACCCAGCAGAAGGCAATATTGCCAGTTTCTCCTTTTATTCTGAGCACAGAAGAACATCTTAAATATGGCCATATCGCCAAGTCCCTCCCCGACACATCTCTCTCCATGACGGTAACATCCACACTTTTTATAACAAGGCAGTAAATGAACCAAACCCACCTGAACTAACTTAAACATAAACACACATAACATTTCTAACGCAAAAACCCAACCATCTTGCTTAACTAACACATAATTCTACTCTAAACGAATACCCATAATACACCTGGCTGCTAGCGCTCACTGCCGGGTCATTACATTATATATATATATATATATGAACAAATCAAGAGTAAATTCCAGTGAATTGAATTAAATTAATTTAATTTAATTTAACTGAATTAATCTTACTTAACTGTAGGGGGTAGTAATGTTACAAAACTACATATATATTTGTTAAAGTTTGCTTTTGTTTGTATTTCTAAACGGCAGATACTTGTATAATCTCAATAACATAAAACTAATTTAATCATTTGAATATATGCAGTTAATCTCCATAGAAAAGGACACTTTTAGATTGAATATTGTCTTTAAAGCGCTTGTATCCAGTACTCTATTATTTGTGACGGAGTAGCAGTATCAGATCGGAAGTGGGCGGAGTTCATATAAACGAATAATGGCGGAAGACACGATAAGTTAATTACGGCGTAATTACGAGAGCTCAGTCAAAAGTTAAAGAAATCTAAGTATTTTGCAAGTGGGCATTGTGACGAAGGCACTTGAGCACGTAATTATTTTGCAATTGGATTGTATCACTTTGTTAGGTTACATATTTTTATAGATTTTACAGCTGTAAGTCTTTGTATAAAAAGATCTATTAACTATATGATATAATCTATAAACTTGATCTATTAACACTTTTTGTTTTTTTCCCCATATGCAAGTCTGATTTTCCCCTCATTCGAAAATGGTGGTGCCTTATTCTGATGGAGAATTTTGCCATTGAAAGGTCTCTCTCTCTCAGTCTCTGTCTCTCTCTCAAATTCAAATTCAAATGAGCTTTATTGGCATGACTTGCACAGTATTGCCAAAGCATTGTCCATTACATGAATAAGGAATAAACAATTATATAATACATAAACAAAACAACAATAGATATGTAAAATAATTAAGGAAATAAGTACACGTGCACTTTTTTTTTCTTCTTTCTTTTCACAAACAAGAAAAATATTAAAGACATTGTTAAAAAGAAATTCTCTCTCTCTCTGAAAGTTTTTTTTGTACATGTGTCTATACAATGTCAACAAATTAATTTGTTGCAGGAAACATGCTGCTGTTGATGTGCTGGTGCCACTTGAACAACACAACACTGAAATCGCCGACATGGTATGTTTTTGTCTCAAACGGGCACATGAGAAAAACAGAATTTCAAAACTTTAATTTACATGCTACATCCTGATTAAAACACAAGGTATTATTGAGGACACTTCCAATCTGCCCAGGGACAACAGATGAAAATTAGCTAGCAGCTAAATCTGGTGCAAACCATCTCTTCTCTTGTGAGAAGTTTATTTAAATTAATTAAATATTTCATCCCTTTTTTTTGTACTATTCTCTCATGAAGGAGCCATGGATAGTAAAAGACCTCTTGACCGCAGTTGGATGGCTGCCAAACTGCCATGCCTTCAGAGGTTTTGTGAAAGAGCCGTGGTATCTGAAATTAAACGAGGAAGACCAGGAAAAGGCCCTTCAATTTAATCAGGCGGAAATCAATGATGACCAACAACTGGCCAAAGAGCCTTTCATGTTTTGTTTCCAATTCAAGGAAGATATGGACGTTTTTCTTTGCGAGTGTCTGGACAAAAGGCACCTCAGGATTAACTCCATGTTTATGGAGTTTTGATTTATTTTATTTTTGAGAGTTATTGTTAAATGTGTGCCTGCATATGCTTTTTCTATTTAAGAGGGGAAAACACATTTTATTTAAATTAATATTTTTATTTTTGTTCTATGAAAAAACGTGGTTAGTTTTGAAATGGAGCATAAAAAAATTGCAAATGCTCAAGCTTTGTTTTTTTTTTTGTTTTTTATAAAGATTTGTAAAATTTATATTGTTAA
>NW_015507533.1:23412-23621 GCF_001515645.1 Sinocyclocheilus grahami | reverse complement strand
ATATATATATAAGTGCATCTTATATATCTTTTAAATTCAATCGTTTTAATATAATACTTGATGATAACGTTGTTTTAAACTTTGAAACTTTGAAAAACACGGAAGTAGCGGAAGGCAACACTTGCTCCGCCCACTTCCGGCCTCAGACTGTTAGTCTGGCGCTGTGGCGCTGTTACTGTCATGACGTATGGTTCTGCGGTTCTGCAGTT